>NC_133620.1:248343457-248530957 GCF_048593235.1 Sminthopsis crassicaudata | reverse complement strand
TCGCTCCTAAATCAAAAGTAATACATATATTAAAAAAATAAGCTTTACTCCCCATTGTCACAATTTTCTTTCAATCTGAATTATTCAGAAATCTTTCCTCTCTTGAGATTCATGCCATCTATTATTATTCTCCAGTCAAAATTCTAGTAGTTGTTGCCTATGATCTCTAATTCACTTCCCATAGTTCCACAATGAAATTAATATATGGTGTACATTTTTTCCTGTCTTCCTCAAACATTAACTCCTCATTTACTCTACCTACTCACTACCCATGAGTCATTAAATTCTTCGTTCAACTCAGCCGCTTATAATACGGCCAAAATCATTATCTTGTCAGTACTCAAAATTATGCCAATGCCATGTCATTTTTTTGTTTCTTTCTCCATCTTCTTTTACAAATGACACAATTCATCTACCACTCATTTTTTTTCCCTTGGCCATTTTCTATGGAATCTTTCCTTTTCCCCTCTATACCCCTTGGTGCACTATATTCAACTCTACAATATCCATTTCTTTGAGTCCTTAGCCATTTTAATAATTTCATGAACCCAGCCAAGACTCATCTTTGAATCATTCCCTGTATCTGCTCTCTTATCTACCCACATGTTGAATGAAGATAAAAACAATCACTTTATATTTAATTAAATTCCCTTACAAATTTATTTTACATAACTTTTACCAGGAGATGGCTGGGGCAATGGCAGTCATTACTATCATTAGAAAATCCTAGTATTGCTCTCTTACTATCCAAACTACTTTCTATATTAATTTTTCTTTCTTTTTAATTAATTTTATACTTATAACTTTTTTTGACAGTACATATGCATAAGTAATTTTTTTACAGCATTATCCCTTGTACTCTCTTCTGTTCCGAATTTTTCCGGTCCTTCCCTCCAATCCCTCCCCTAGATGGCAGACATTCCCATATATATATTAAATATCTTATAGTATATCCTAGGTACAATATCTATGTGCAGAACTGAATTTTGTTTTTATTGTTGTTGCAAAGGAAGAATTGTATTCGGAAAGTAAAAATAATCTGGGAAGAAAAACAAAAAAAATGCTCATAGTTTACACTCATTTCCCAGTGTACCTTTTCTGGGTGTAGCTGATTCTGTCCATCATTGATCAATTGGAATTGGATTAGCTCTTCTCTATTTTGAAGATATCCACTTCCATCAGAATACATCCTGATACAGTATCATTGTTCAAATGTATAATGATTTCCTAGTACTGCTCGTTTCACTCAGAATCAGTAAGTCTCTCAAAACCTCTCTGTATTCATTCTGATGGTTATTTCTTAAAGAACAATAAAATTCCATAACATTCATATCCCATAATTTACCCAACCATTCTCCAATGGATGGACATCCATTAATTTTCCATTAGTATCTAGAAACTAAAAAAGGGGCTGCCACAAACATTTTAGCACATACAGGTCCCTTTCCCTTCTTTAGTATTTCCATGGGATATAAGCCCAGTAGTAGCACTGCTGGGTCAAAGGGTATGCACAGTTTGATAACTTTTTGGGCATAATTCCAGATTGTTGTCCAGAATGGCTGTATTCTTTCACAACTCCACCAACAATGCATCAGTGTCCCAGTTTTTCCACATCCTCTCCAATATTCATCATTATTTGTTCCTGTCATTTTAGCCAATCTGACAGGTATGTAGTGTTATCTCAGAGTTGTCTTAATTTGTATTTCTCTGATCAATAGTGATTTGGAACATTCTTTCATATGAGTGGAAATAGTTTTAATTTCATCATCTGAAAATTGTCTGTTCATATCCTTTAACCATTTTTCAATTGGAGAATGGCTTGATTTCTTATAAATTAAAGTCAATTCTCTGTATATTTTGGAGATGAGGCCTTTATCAGAACCTTTAACTGTAAAAATATTTTTCCAATTTGTTACTTCCCTTCTAATCTTGTTTGCATTAGTTTTGTTTGTTCAAAAGCTTTTTAATTTGATGCAAACAAAATTTTCTATTTTGTGATCAATAATAATCTCTAGTTCTCCTTTGGGCACAAATTCCTTCCTCCTCCACAAGTCTGAGAGGTAAACTATCCTATGTTCCTCTAATTTATTTATGATTTTGTTCTTTATGCATAAATCTTGGACCCATTATCTTATTATGTGGTGTTAAATGTGGGTCCATGCCTAGTTTCTGCCATACTAATTTCAAGTTTTTCCAGCAGTTTTTGTCAAGTAATGAATTCTTATCCCAAAAATTGGGATCTTTGGGTTTGTCAAACACTATATTGCTATTTTTTATTCACTATCTTGCCCTGTGAACTTAACCTATTCCACTAATCAATTAGTCTATTTCTTAGCCAATACCAAATGGTTTTGGTGACTGTTGCTTTATAATATAGTGCTAGATCAGGTACAAGTAGACCACCTTCATTTATTTATTTATTTATTTCATTACTTCCCTTGAAATTCTCGACCTTTTGTTCTTACATATGAATTTTGTTGTTATTTTTTCTAGGTCATTAAAATAGTTTCATGGGAGTCTGATTGGTATAGCACTAAATAAATAGATTAGTTTAGGGAGTATTGTCATCTTAATTATATTTGTTCCGCCTATCCAAGAGCACTTAATGTCTTTCCAATTATTTAAATCTGACTTTATTTTTTGTGACAAGTGTTTTGTAATTTTGCTCATATAATTCCTCACTTTCCTTTGGTAGATATATTCCCAAATATTTTATACTATCAATATTTATTTTGTTTTTGTTTTTTTTTATTATTAATTTTATAATTATAATTTATGACAGAATATATGCATGAGTAATTTCTTTCCATAACATTATCCCTTGTATTCATTTTGCCAAATTTTCCCCTCCCTCCCTCCACTCCCTCCCCTAGATGACAGGCAATCCCATGTGTTACAGTATAACCTAGATAAAATATATGAGTGTAAATTCACTTTTCTTATTGCACATTAAGAATTGGATTCTGAAGGTATAAGTAATGTGGATAGAAAGACAGTATTGCTAACAGTTTACATTCAATTCCCAGTGTTCCTTCTCTGGGCGTAGTTGTTTCTGTCCATCATTGATCAGCTGGAAGTGAGTTGGAACTTGCTTATGTTGAAGGTATCCACTTCCATCAGAATACATCTTCATATAGCACTGTTACTGAAGTGCATAGTGATCCCCTAGTTCTGCTCATTTCACTCAGCATCAGTTCATGTAAGTCTCTGCAAACCTTTCTGAATTCATCCTGCTGGTCATTTCTTACAGAGCAATAATATTACATAACCTTCATATACCATAATTTACCCAACCATTCTCCTATTGATGGACATCCATTCATCTTCCAGTTTCTAACCACGACGAAAAGAGCTGCCACAAACATTTTGGCACATACAGGTCCCTTTCCCCTCTTTAGTATTTCCTTGGGATACAAGCCTAGTAATAGCACTGCTGGATCAAAGGGTATGCACAGTTTCATAACTTTGTGGGCATAGTTTCAAATTGCTCTCCAGAATGGCTGGATTCGTTCACAACTCCACCAACAATGTATTAGTGTCCCAGTTTTCCCACATCCCCTCCAACATTCATAATTATTTGTTTCTGTCATCTTAGCCAATCTGACAGGTGTGTAATGGTATCTCAGAATTGTCTTAATTTGCATTTCTCTGATCAGTAGTGATTTGGAACACTCTTTCATATGAGTGGATATAGTTTCAATTTCATCATCTGAGAATTCAACAGTTATTTTGAATGAAATTTCCCTTTGTATCTCTTGCTGTTGGATTGTGTTGGTAATGTCTAAAAATGCTGAGGATTTATGTGGATTTATTTTGTATCCTGCAAATTTGCTAAAGTTCTGAATCATTTTAATAGCTTTTTAGCAGAGTCTTTGGGGTTCTCTTAGTATACCATCTTATCATCTGCAAAAGTGACAGTTTGATTTCCTCATTACCTGCTCTAATTCCTTGAATCTCTTTCTTGGTTCTTATTGCTGAGGCTAGCATATCCAGTATAATATTGAATAGTAATGGTGACAGTGGGCAAACTTGTTTCACTCCTGATCTTACAGGGAAAGGTTCTAGTTTATCGCCATTACATATGATGTTTACTGACAGTTTTAAATATATGCTCCTTATTATTTTATGGAGTAGTCCATTTATTCCTATACTCTCAAGTGTTTTTAGTAGGAATGGATGTTGGATTTTATCAAATGCTTTTTCTGCATCTATTGAGGTGATCATATGTTTTTTGTTAATTTGGTTATTGATATAGTTAATTATGAGTTTTCCTAATATTGAACCAGGCCTGTATTCCTGGTATAAATCCCACTTGATCATAATGTATTTTCCTGGGGATGATTTTCTGTAGTCTTTTTGGTAATATTTCATTTAAGATTTTGGCATCAATATTCATTGGGGGGATTGGTCTAAAATTTTCTTTCTCAGTTTTCAGCCTACCTGGTTTATGTAACAGTACCATGTATGTGTCATAAAAGGAATTTGGTAGGACTCCTTCATCCCCTATTTTGTCAAATAGTTTATATAACGTTGGAGTTAATTGTTCTTTAAATGTTTGGTAGAATTCACATTAAATCCATCTGGTCCTGGGGATTGTTTCTTAGGGAGTTGGTTAATAGTTTGTTCTATTTCTTTTTCTGAAATGGGACTATTCAGATTACTTACTTCTTCCTCTGTTAATCTGGGCAAGCTATATTTTTGAAGGTATTCTTCCATTTCATTTAAGTTATCGAATTTATTGGCATAAAGTTGACAAAGTAGCTCCTAACTATTGTTCTAATTTCCTCTTCATTAGTGGTAAGTTCTCCCTTTTCATTTTCAAGACTAACAACTTGCTTTTTCTCTTTCCTTTTTTAAATCAGATTTACTAAGGGTTTGTCTGTTTTGTTGATTTTTTCATAGAACCAACTCTTAGTTTTATCAATTAATTCAATAGGTTTTTATTTTGTTTGTTTTCTTTTGTTTTATTTTTTTACTTTCAATTTTATTAATCTCACCTTCTATTTTTAGAATTTCAAGTTTCGTGTTTGTCTGGGGATTTTTAATTTGCTCCTTTTCTAGCAATTTTAGTTGTAAGCCAAATTCCTTGACCCTCTCTTTCTCTATTTCATGCAAGTAGGCGTCTAGAGATATAAAACTTCCCCTTATTACTGCTTTGGCTGTATCCCACACATTTTGATATGATGTCTCATTATTATCATTTTCTTGGGTGAAGTTTTTAATTATGTCTATGATTTGCTGTTTTACCCAATCATTCTTTAATATAAGATTACTTAGTTTCCAATTATTTTTTTGTTCTATTTTCCCTTGGCTTTTTAATAAATGTAATTTTCATTGCATTGTGGTATGTAAAGGATGCATTTACTATTTCTGCCTTACTGCATTTGATTTTGAGGTTTTTATGTCCTAGTATATGATCAATTTTTGCATAGGTTCCATAAATTGCTGAGAAGAAAGTATACTCCTTTTTGTCTCCATTTAGCTTTCAACAAAGATCTATCATATCATACTTTTCTAGTATTCTATTTACCTCTTTGACTTCTTTCTTATTTATTTTGTGGTTTGATTTATCTAACTCTGAGAGTGCAAGGTTGGGATCTCCCACTATTATAGTTTTGCTGTCTATTTCTTTTTGCAGCTCTCTTAATTTCTCTTTTAAGAATTTAAATGCTGCACTACTTAGTGTGTTTATGTTTAATATTGATACTGTTTAATTATCTATGCTACCCTTTAGCAGGATATAATGCCTTTCCTTATCTCTTTTAATTAGATCAATTTTTGTTTTTACTTGATTTGAGATGAGGATGGCTAGCCCTGCTTTTTTGGCTTCACCTGAAGCATAGTAGATTCTGCTCCACCATTTTACTATTATTTTGAATGTATCACCCTGTTTCAGGTGTGTTTCCCATAAACCACATGTAGTAGAATTCTGGCTTTTAATCCAGTCTGCTAACTGCTTCCTCTTTATGAGGGAGTTTACCGCATTCACATTTATGATTAGAATGACTAATTCTATATTGCTTGCCATGCTTTTAACCCCAGCTTATGCTTTTCTCCTTTCCTTCCCTCTTACCCCTCTACCCAGTATTAAACTTGTGAATGCCACTTGTTTTTCACAGTCCTCCCTTTTTAGTATCTGTCCCCTACCTTAAAGTTCCTTTTCCTATTTTACCCCTTTTTCTCACAATTTCTGTATTACCTTCCCCTTAGCTTAATCTTTCTCTCTCACTTTTCAATGAAGTGAAAGACCTTTCACCATAAATCAAATATTTCTATTGATACACACTATGTTGATCCCCCTCCTTTCTTTCTCTCAGATATAATAGTTTACATTTGCCCCTTCATAAGATGTAGTACCACCACTTTACCCTTTTTATGATAAAATTTCCTTTCCACTTCTTGTTTCTAGGACAAATTATACATATGTTCTTTACGTATCTTTATGGCAGAAATATAGTTCTCAAGATTTCGTTTTACCCTTTTAGAAATCTCTTGAGTTCTGTATTTGAAGATCAAACATTTTGTGTTGGTCTGATTTTTCATCAAGAATAGATGGAATTCATTTATTTTGTTAAATGTCATCTTCTTCCCTGGAAAACAATGCTCATTTTTGCCGGGTAAGTTATTGTTGGCTGCATACTAAGTTCCTTAGCCTTTTGGAATATCATATTCCAGGCCCTTTGTTCTTTTAATGTGGACACTCCTAGATCCTGAGTTATCCTTATTGTGGCTCCTCCATATCTGAATTGATTTTTTTCTAGCAGCTTCCAATATTTTTTCCTTAGTCTGATGGCTCTTGAACTTGGCTATTATATTTCTTGGCATTTTGATTTTTGGGTCTCTTTAAGTAGGTGATCGATGAATTTGTTCAATGTCTATTTTACCCTCTGTTTCTAAAACATCTAGGTAGTTCTCTTTGATAATTTCCTAGAAAATAGTGTCCCGATTCTTTTTTTCCTCACATTTTTCATGGAGTCCGATTATTTGCAAGTTGTTTCTCCTGAATCTGCTTTCAAGGTCTGTTGTCTTTCCAATAAGGTACTTGGCATTCTTTTCAATTGTTTCATTTTTCTGGTTTTGCTTGACTACTTCTTGGTTTCTCCTTGAGTCATCCATTTCTACTTGTTTGAGTCTAATTTTCGATGATGTATTCTCTTCACTCACTTTTTTATATCTTTTTGTATTTGTCCAATTGAGTTTTCAAGTGAGTTTTTTCTTCTATAGAATTTTTTTCCATTTCATCCATTTTATTTTTAGACAGCTATTTTATTTTTCCAGCTCACTAATCCTGTTTTTCTTGGCATTGTTTACCTTTTCTAATTCACTAATTTTATTTCTTAATGATTTGTTTTCTTTATCCACTCTGTCTTTAAATGTGTGGAGTGACTTCTCCAGGCTATCTTGCCAAGCTTCCCTTTTCCTTTCCCATTTGTCTTGTAGCTCTCTTGTGCAAGCCTTTTTGATTTCCTCTATGAGATTCTTTTGTATTGAGGAGCAGCTCATATCCCCCTTAGGGCATTCTTCTGGAGACAATCTGCTTTAATTCCCTCAGTATTTGAAGTCTGCTCTCTCTACATACAGAAGCTGTCAATGGTTAGAGACCCTTTGGATTTTTTTTCTTCATTTTGTCAGAGCAGGAATTGAAGAAAACAAATTGACAAGTGAAACAATTGATCTGTTTTGTGGGGGGGGGGGGATGTAGCTGGGCTGTGTTACTGAGCTTCCTCTACAGACTGAGGGAGACAGCAGCCAGGCACTAACAGGACAGCAATGTCTGCACTGTGTCTGAGCTCTGAGTTTCTAAGAAAGCTCTGAGTCTCTCTGGGTGGGGGTGGGGGTGGCTGGCTCCTGGAGATGCTAGCTTTCTGGGGTCTTATTCTTCACCTCTGGTGATTACACCTTCTTTGTTGCTCCTGACTTGCTGCCAAGATGGAATATCCACACTGGAGCAAAGGTCAGTTCTGCAGAAATGGCAGAGATCGCTCTCCTCCACCCTCTGGTCTTAGCTGTGTGAACTGCCTGTCTCACTCTGGCTTGCCTGCCCTCAGTCTGCGCCCAGTCTGTTCAACCCTCCCCTGAGCAAACACAGACCTTCTCTGGCGAATTTCAAGGATGTCTTCTGTTGGTGATTATTTGTGGGTTTCTTTTCTGGTCAAGCATTAACTCCAAGGCTTCTCATGAAGTAAGTCTTGAGAGAAAATGCAGAGCTCAAGCAGCTGTCTGCCTCCACGCCACCATCTTGGTCGGAAGACCCTCTATATTAATTTTTCAAAATGTTTTCATATTTCTTCAATTATTCATGGGTTTTTCTCATTTTCTCAGATAAACATTTTATCTTATAATTTACACAAAACCAAAGACATGTGGTAGGATTATATTTATCTTTTCCTCCTAAACTAATATCACACATATATCTCCTGCTATGACCTATTTATCAACATTTATCCCACAATGTGATATGATATAACTTTTTATCCTGGTGAACCCTTCTTTCTATTCAAACTATTTAATTTTTTCTCATCTCCTCCAATAGTTTTTTTTTTCCCTTTTGTTATCTTGATTCTATGATTTATTTTCAAATCTCCATGTACTTTTTCTTTCTCTGTTGTCTATAAATTTGCCCATTTCTTCATTTCCTCAAAAAAATTCACTTGATCCTCTATCCATGCTCTCTATCATCCTATATCTTTTCTGGACTTCCTGGATAAACTCCCTGAAAAATGAAATCTGCGATATGCATAGTTATTTTCTCTACAGCCAGACTCCCTTAAGCAATACAATCATGCTTACAAACTCATCATTTCATTGAAATTATCATTACAAAGTTATCAGTGGTCTCTTAATTACTAAATTCTATGGCTTTGTCTCAATATTCATGAACCTCAACTTGTCTGTAGATTTTTATACTGCTGATTTTCCTTGCCTCATTGATACTTTTTTTCCCCTTAGGTTTCTCAGGAGAATATTCTTATTATTCTAATAATTTGAGCATACTTTAAAAAATATTATTTGATGGATCTTGTTCAGAATAATAACCTTTAACTATAACACAGTGTCATGAACATCAATTTTGAACTTTAAACCCACATTTTCTTATACTCAAATATTCTTCAGAAGCACCATCACTGTTCCCTTTCTATAGCAACTTTTTAATGAAACTTCAATCACTCACTGCTATTGATTTTACTGCATTGTCTCATAAACTCATGTTTTTATATAGAAAATAAAAGAATAATTATTTCTTAATTTTTCTTTATATACATGGTAGTATAAGAGTTACAATAACTCTTTCTATGTGCCCCCTTTTGTGCAAATCTTTATATTATCATTCTTTTCTAGGTTTCATAAGTATTGCTACAGACTTTTTAAAAACAACCATTATACAATAGAATCCTCATCCTTTAGGATCAGATTGCCAGCATAAAAAATTATTTTTAAAAACTGAATACATTACCACCAAAGATAAAGTTAAGACAATTACTATGAACTATTTCTCCCCAGTTATATAAAAATAAATCAAAGGCAACAGAGCCAAAATGGAGGAGAACTGATATGGCTTTCTGTGATTTCTGACCTCCTCTTTTAACAGCAGATAAACCTTCTCAACTGATTTTGGAGTGACAGAACCCACAAATATTTGGAGTACAACATATTTCCAGAAGAAGATACATTGACAGATTGTCAGAACAGGACTATTGCAATCAGGCAGGGGGACACTCTGCTGAGTACAGACCACAATACATGGAGTCCCAGGCAAGGTGCTAAGGCAAGGAACCAGAATGTTGCAACATCTGTACACCAGGGGAATTTTCTGTGATGCTCTTAGGCTATTCTCTCCTGGCTGCAAGCAGGTGTTTTAGAAGATTTGTTGCAAGATATGCAAAAGCTAATACAAAAGGAAAATTGAGAGCCTCTATAGTCAAGAAGAATATTTGGCCATGATTACACAGCTTCAAAAGTCAGTCAGAAACATTGGCTTCAGGGTAAACTAAAGCAGCTGTCACATTTTTGCCTTAAGAGCAGATGCCAACTCTTAAAAATGAATTTAAAAAGAAAGAATAACTCTGAACATACACAACTTTTATGGAGATAGAGAGAGATTACCCTGAGGTTACTAAAGGTAAGTCAAGTCCAGATGAAGCCCCAAAGTGAGATATGAGCTGTTTCTCATTTCAAAAATCTTTCTTGGGAGATTTCAAAAATATCTTAAAAGAGAGTTAGAAGAAAAATGGGGAAAGTTAATGAGATCTTTGCAAGAGTGTATGGAAAAGGAAAAAAAAACATTATCTGAAGAAAACTCTTTAAAAGTAGATTTCATGAAATGGGAAAAGCATATAACTTCCTACCAAATAAACTTTATGAAATGAAAAAAAGCTTACAAAATAGATATGAAAAAGTGACCAATTCATTAAAAAACAGAATTTAGGAAATGAAAAAAAAATGCAATGAACAAAACAATTCAATTGGCCAAATACAAAAGAAGCTAAAAAAAGGTAACTGAAGATTAATTCAATAAAAATTAAAATTGAACAAATGGAAGTCAATGACTCAATAAGACTTCAATAATCAGTCAAACAGAACCAAAAAAAAAAAAAAAGGAAAAAAGAAAAAATATATAAAATACCTCCTAGGAAAACCAACTGACCTGGAAAATAAATCTAGGAGAAACAGTATAAGGATTATAGGATTATTAGACTTCCTAAAAGGCACACACACACACACACACACACACACACACACACACACACACACACACACACACAAAGAACCTAGATATTATCTTTCAGTAAATCATGAAGGAAAATTGTCCTGATGTCCTAGAATCAGAAGGTAAAATAGTCATTAAAAGAATTCACTGATCACTTCCTGAAAGAGATGCCAAAAGGAAAGCTGCAAGAAATATTGTGGATAAATTTCAGATCTGTTAGACCAAGGAACAAATATTGCAAACAGGCATAAAGAAACAATTCAAAAAATGAGGATCCACAATCAGGATTACCCAGGACCTAGCAGCTCCTACCTTAAAGAATTGAGAAATTTGAAATCTGATATTTTCAAAGGCAAAGAAACTTGAATTACAGCCAAGAAAAAACTATACAGCTAAACTGAGAATTAGCTTTCAGTGTTGGAGGGGATGTGGGAAAACTGGGACACTAATACATTGTTGGTGGAGTTGTGACAGAATACAGCCATTTTGGAGAGCAATCTGGAACTATGAAAAAGTTATCAAACGGTGCATACCCTTTGATCCAGCAGTGCTACTACTGGGCTTATATCCCAAAGAAATACTAAAGAGGGGAAAGGGACCTGTGTGTGCCAAAATGTTTGTAGCAGTTATTTTTGTAGTGGCTAGAAACTGGAAGATGAATGGATGTCCAACAATTGGTGAATGGGTGGGTAAATATGAAGGCTATGGAATATTATTGCTCTGTAAGAAATGACCAGCAGGGTGAATTCAGAAAGGCTTGGAGAGACTTGCATGAACTGATGCTGAGTGAAATGAGCAGAAACATTCTTCAACAACAATACTGTATGAAGATGTATTCTGATGGAAGTGGATACTTTCAACATAAAGAAGATCCAACTCGCTTCCAGCTGATCAATGATGGACAGAAACAACTACACCCAGAGAAGGAACATTGGGAATTTAATGTAAAATATTAGCACTACTGTCTATCTATCCAGGTTACTTATACCTTTGGATTCCAATACTTAACGTCCAACAAGAAAATTTGATTTACACACATGTATTATATCTAGGTTATATTGTAACACATGTAAAATGTATGAGATTGCCTGTCATCTAGGAGAGGGAGTAGAGGGAGGGAGGGGGAAATCTGGAAAAATGAATAAAAGAGATAATGTTATTTAAAAAATTACTCATGCATATATACTGTCAAAAATGTATAATTATTAAATTAATAAAATTTTAAAAAAGAGAGAGAGAATTAGCTTTCAGGTAAGAAAATGGATATCCAATGATACAGATGAATTGCATTTATCTCTGATGAAAAAACTAGATGTGAACAAAAAAAAATTATTACCAAATACATTACTCAAAATAAGCATAAAAAGGTAAAAATGAAAGAACTCAAGAACTATATTTCTATTATGGATATATTTAGAGGGTGTAGGTATAATTTTATTTTATTAAAAAATACAAAAAAGAAAATAGAGGTAGAAAGGTAATTGCATTGGAAAAAGAGGAAAATGGAGTTAAAATGAGGGAAATTACATCTCATGAAGAGGACAAAAAAAGACCTATTATATTTGAGGAAAATCTCGTCTCAGACACTTAATACTTCCTAGCTGTGTGATCATGGGCACTTAACTCGAGTTGCCTCAGTGGGGAAAAATAATTGAGGGAAAAAGGAAGATGATAAACAATGTTTGAATCTTACTCTCATTAGATTTGGAATGAAAATAGAATATTATACATATTTGGATTTCATAGAGTAACTTGTCTCACTTTATAGGGAAGTAGGAGGGGAAAGGAGAAAAGTAAGAAGGAGGGGGATGGAGCCAAGATAGTGGAGAAGGCACACACAACTTTCTAAACTCTTCTTATACCCTCATAATCAATTATTAAATTTAGCCTCAAAAATAGTGCTTGACTGGAAAAATTCACAAAGATTAGAAGTACAACAACTTACCAGCTGAAGATAATCTGGAAGATTGCCAGAAAAAAGGTTTGTTCCAAGTGGCAGGAACAGATCAGCTCAAAAAGAGATAGAACTAGAGATTAGCATATTGAGCAGACCAGGCAGAGGTAACCTCTGTGGTTTGGAAATTTACAGAGACGACTCTGCCATAGGCTGACTGCTCTGCTCTGCCTTGGTTGCAAAGCAGTAGACCAGCAGAGAAATTAAAGCCCAAAATAGAGGATACTCTAAAAAAATGCCAGAACCTAACAAGATTTGGCTATACCAACCCAAATCTGGAAGTGACAGAACAGACCACAGCACACCTGTGCAGCTGCATTCTGTATCACGGGCTGGGGTAGTAACAAATCTGCATGTCAGAGGGGCACAGACTGGGGCAGTATCTAATCTGCACAGTGGGGAGCTCAGCCTGGGGCAATAGAACTTCCACAGAACAACTGTACTTCCCTGGGCAGAGATACTTCTGGTCTGTGAGGGGCTATTTTCCGGTCAACAGCCCCACAGCAGGCTTTGGCTTGGGGTAGTGAAACTTATGCTGCTCAGCCTCTACCCCAGAGCAGTCGCTAATCTGCACAGCAGGGTTCTTCATTGGGCACATCCGCAGCTTGGCCTGTGAAGGCCTGAGTCACTTCCAGTAAGGAACTTTTTCCCAGAGCACTCTAGTACCTAGCATCTCTAAGCAGCCTTTTGTCACCTAACCCTGCTGTGCAGAGGAAGCTGGTAACCTCCTTGTCATGAAGGCAGACTCTACAGGCTTTTAAAAAGATGAAAAGGATGATCAATTGCTTATATATAGAAAGAGAACAGGTTTTCAACCCTAAAGAGACTAATAGCAAACAGTATCCAGATGTAAGCTGGCCCCCATCACACAAATCTCTCCTGGAAGAGACTATTAAAAATCTAAAAAGAGAGCTAGACAAAAAATTGGGAAAGGAAAGAGAAACTATGCAAGAAAGTAACAACCATGTGAATTGGAAAAGGTAAACAACTCCCAGGAAAGTAGGATTTGTGAATTAGGAAAAAACTAACTAACTAAATAAATAAACAAATAAACAAACAAACAAACAAACAAACAAACAAACAAACAAACAAACAAATAAATAAATAAATAAATAAGTGGATGAATGAATAAATAAATAAATAACTCACTAAAAAAAAAAAACAAAAAAACAGTGAAATGGAAAATAAATGCCATAGGCCAAAACAACTCATTTAAAAACTCGATTGGACTTATACAAAAAAAAAGAAGAAAAAAAAAGGTAATGAAAAAATAATTCATTATGAATCAGAACTGATCAAATTGAAATGATATGATATTCTGAAAAGCAAAGAAGTTAGGACTCATTCAAGAATAACTTAACTTAAATGTAAGCATAATGCATCAAGCAAAAATAAAATTTTTACTCAATGAAATTGAAGAATGTCAACATTTCATAAAGAGAAAACTATAAGAACAAAATTTTGTTCTTTCATATCAAGATCTAAGAGGAGCATGAAGAAGGAAAAAGAGAAAAACGTAGAAGAATCAATAGACTTTAATTTGTAATTCTTGAAAATTGTATAATTCATATAAGATGCTTTAGGCAAAAAGGAATTTGATAAAATGACATAAAGAAAATCAAATGGAGAGAAAGTGGGGTACAAAAGGAGAAAAAGGAAGGAAGATATAAATTGAAGCCAAGTGAAGTTGGCACAGCCATGATAATGTGGTACACAGTAACAGAAATATTATGTGACTATCAATTGTGCTTGATTTAGCTGTTCTCAACACCACAATCATTCAAAACAATTTTCAAGACATGATACAAAAAATTGCCTCTATAAATGTAACTGATTGAAGCATTTACTTTTACTTTATTTTATGTTTGTTTTGTTTTCTTTCCAGCATGCTAATATCAAAATATACTTTGCATTACTGAACTGAACAATCTATATGAAATTGCCTTCTCAAGAGGTGTGAAGGAAGGTGGAAGAGATGGTCTTTTTAAGAAATAATATAATTTTTTTTTGGCTGAGGCATTAGGGTTAAGTGATTTGCCCAGGGTCACACAGATAGGAAATGTTAAGTTTCTGAGGTCAGAGAAGGCAAATCAATCATGGTCTCCATAGAGTACAGGAGCAAAGCAGAATTCTCATTTGTTCCTATATACTTCATTCTGACTAAATGTCTTTGTTTCATCATGAAAGAGTTAAAGTACACCTTTTCTCCCTTATTCCAGGAAAATTTAATATAATCATTTGGAATCAAATTTAAATCATTGTAACACTTCAAAATGAGACAAAGTTAAATATCCACTCCCTTAGTGCATATTTCTTATTTATTTTCATTATGGGAAAATAAGAAAGATAAAAATTAATATTCATCACGTGTAGAGATTCCAAGTTGCCAGTATTGAAATACAGAACAGTGATAAGAATTATGTCAGAAATTATTTAAAGAGAATTGCAAAGACTAAGTGTTACCAAATACCTTCTGTCATTCTCCCTCCCCGTCTCTCTTTCTCTGTACCTTTCTCTCTCTATTTTTCTGTTTCTCTCTCATTCAGTGTATATATTTATTATTAATGTACATACATATGAAGTATATATATGTATATGTACATATATATATGATATATATGTATTATATATATGTATATTACAAATATATACATACATCTGAATCTATGTGGATAAATTATATGATACAATATTTGAATAGATATATCTTTAGATATGCCCAGCTATAAATAGAGCTTTATTTATTTAATATGAGTAGGAATTATGTAGAAGCAACTCAAGCAATGCAAACAGACTTATCAATCTATCTAAAACCAAAGACAATATTTTTTTTCTCAGATTAGTGTCTCCTATTGATTTCTCTATTTCTGTTCAGGTAATTACCATCTTAGTCATTATCCAGGATCTATGTGTAGAATACAATACAAACTTAGTTAGCTATGAATCACTCTTACTTATTTTTTTAGGTGTATCACTCTGGGCAGTTTACTTATTCTTTCTATACTTCAGTCAGATATTAACTTAAATTTGTATCATAACTATACCTCACTGGGTTGTTTTGAAGGACAAATGAAACAATGCATAAAGTCATCTTGCAAAGCTAAAAGTGCTTCATAATTGATAGATTTTATTTAGACTTAATTTTGCTGTGGGTAAAACAGACATATTTCTGGTAGCTCTTTTCCCCCACTTAAAATCATTGAAACCAATGTCTACATAACAAGAGGGACACTCTGGATCAGTATTACTTGGGTCTGCTGTCTGATTTGACTTATAGTCTAAATCTAAGTATGAAAGAGGAGAGAAGCCTGATCTCCAAGAGGCTGTGAAGTAGTTTTAAAAAAATATTATAACTTTTTATTGAAACAGCATATGCCTATGTATTTTTTTACATTATCCCTTGTACTCACATTTGTTCCGACTTTTCCTTTCCCTCCCTCCACCCCCTCCTCTAGATACAAGCAATCTTATACATGTTAAATGTTACAGTATATCCAAGATACAATATATGTGTGCAGAACCGAACAGTTCTCTTGTTACACAGGGAAAATTGAAACCTGGGAAGAAAAACAAAAATGCAAACAATGTACACTTATTTCCCAGTGTTTCTTTTCTGGGTGTAGCTGATTATGTCTACCATTGATCAATTGGAACTGAATTAGATCTTCTCTTTGTCGAGAATCCATCAGAATCCATCCTCATACATTACCCTTATTGAAGTGTAAAGTGATCTAATTTCACTTAACATCAGTTCATGTAAGTCCCTTGAAGCCTCTCTGTATTCATCCTGTGGGTCATTACTTACAGAATAGTAATATTCCATAACATCCATATACCACAGTTTACCTAACCTTTCTCCAATTGATGGGCATCCATTAATTTTCCAGTTTCTAGCCACTATAAAAAGGGTTACCAAGAAACATTTTGGCACATGCAAGTTACTTTCCCTTCTTTCGTATTTCTTTGGTATATAAGTCCAGTAGTAGCACTGCTGGATCAAAGGGTATGCACAGTTTGATAACTTTTGGGGCATAATTCCAGATTGCTCTCCAGAATGGTGGGATTTGTTCACAACTCCACCAGCAATGCAACAGTGTCCCAGTTTTCCCACATCCCCTCCAGCATTAATCATTATTTTTTCCTGTCATTTTAGTCAATCTAACAGATGTATATTGGTATCTCAGAGTTGTCTTAATTTGCTTTTCTCTGATTAATAGTGATTTGGAACACTCTTTTATATGAGTGAAAATAGTTTCAATTTCATCTTCTGAAAATTGTCTGTGTTCATTTTCTTTGACCATTTATCAATTGGAGAATGATTTCATTTCTTATAAATTAAAGTCAATTGTCTCTATATTTTGGAAATGAGGCTTTTATCAGAACTTTAAATGTAAAAATATTTTCCCAATGTGTTGCTTCCCTTCTAATTTTGTTTGCATTAGTTTTGTTTGTACAAAGGCTTTTTAATTTGATGTAATCAGATTTTTCTATTTTGGGATCAATAATGATCTCTAGTTCTTCTTTGGTCACAGATTTCTTCCTCCACCAAAAGTCTGAGAGGTAAACTATCCTATGTTCCTCTAATATATTTATAATTTCATTTTTTATGCCTAAATCTTGACCCATTTTGATCTTATCTTGGTATTTGGTATTAAGTGTGGATCTATGCCTAATTTCTGCCATACTAATTAATAGTTTTCCCAGCAGTTTTTGTCAAATAATGAATTCTTATCCACAAAGTTAGGATCTTTGGGTTTCTAAAACACTAGATTGCTATAGTGCCAGTTTTTTTCCCCATTGCTTATTGATGTTTTTAAAATGTGTGCCCCTGACTATTTTTAAGGAAAAGTTCATTTATTCCTATCCTTTCAAGTGTTTTTATTAGGAATGGATGTTGAATTTTATTAAATGATTTTTCTGCATCTATTGAGATGATCATATGGTTTTTATTAATTTGGTTATTGATATAGTCAATTATGCTAATAGTTTTCCTGATATTGAACCAGCCCTGCATTCCTGGAATAAATCCTACTTGGTCATAGTGTATTATCCTGGGGATGATTTTCTGTAATTTTTTTCACTAATATTTTATTTAAGATTTTAGCATCACTATTAATTAGGGAGATTGGTGAATAATTTTCTTTCTCTGTTTTCAGCCTACCTGGTTTGGGTATCAGTACCATGTCTGTGTCTAAAAGGAATTTGGTAGGACTCCTTCAATACCTATTTTTTCAAATAGTTTACATACTGTTGGGGTTAATTGTTCTTTAAATGTTTGGTAGAATTTACTTATAAATCCATCTGGTGCTGGGGATTTTTTCTTAGGGAGTTGGTTAATAGCTTGTTCTATTTCTTTTTCTAAAATCAGACTATTTAGACTACTTATTTATTCCTCTGTTAATCTGGACAAGCTATATTTTTGAAGGTATTCTTCCATTTCATTTAAGTGATTGAATTTATTGGGATAAAGTTGGGCAAAGTAGCTCTGAACTATTGTTCCAATTTCCTCTTCATTAGTGGTGAGTTCTCCTTTTTCAATTTCAAGACTAACAATTTGCTTTTCCTCTTTTCTTTTTTTAATCAGATTTATGAAGAGTTTGTCTATTTTTTTGGTTTTATCATAGAACCAATTCTTAGTTTTATTAATTACTTCAATAGATTTTTTTTTACTTTCAATTTTATTGATCTCTACTTTTATTTTTAGAATTTTCAGTTTAGTGTTTGCCTGGGTGTTTTTAATTTGTTTTTTTTTTTTTTTTTTTTTTTTTTTTTTTTTTCTAGCATTTTAATTGTAAGCCCAATTCATCAACCTTCTCTTTCTCTCTTTTATGCAAGTAGGTATCTAATGATATACAATTTCCCCTTATTACCTCCTTGGCTGCATCCCATACATGTTGGTATTATGTCACATTATTGTCATTTTCTTGAGTGAAGACATTATGTCTATGATTTGCTGTTTCACCCAGTCATTCTTTAACATGAGACAGATGATTTAGTTTCCACTATGTTTGGTCTATTTTTCCCTAGTTTTTCACTGAATGTAATTTTCATTGTATTGTGGTCTGAAAAGGATGCATTTACTATTTCTGCCTTGCTGTATTTGAATTTTGGGTTTTTATGTCTTAATATATGGTCAATTTTTTATAGCTTCCATGAACTGCTGAGAAGAAAGTGTAGTCCTTTCTGTCTCCATTTAGTTCTTTCCAAATTTCTATCATATCTAACTTTTTTAGAATTCTCTTTACCTCTTTGACTTCTTTCTTATTTGTTTTGTGGCTTAATTTAACTAATTCTGAGAGTGCAAGGTTGAGATTTTCCACTACTATAGTTTTGCTATCTATTTCTTCTTGCAGCTCTCTTAATTTCTCTTTTAAGAATGTAAATCATACACCAGTTTGTGCATATATGTTTAATAATGATATTGCTTCATTATCTCTGCTACCCTTTAGCAAGATATAGTGCCCTTCTTTATCTCTTTTAATTAGATCAATTTTTGCTTTCGCTTGATTTGAATTCAGGATGGGTACCCCTGTTTTTTTTTTTTTTTTTTTTTTTTTTTTTTTTACTTCATCTGAAGCCTAATAGATTCTGCTCCAACTTTTTAACTTTACTCTGTAAGTATCACCCTTCTTTAAGTGTATTTCCTGCAGACAACATATTGTAGGTTTCTGGCTTTTAATACAGTCTGCTAACTGCTTCCTCTTTTTGGGAGAGTTCATCCCATTCACATTTATGATTAAAATGACTAATTCTTCATTACTTGCCATCTTGTTAACCCCTGCTAATGCTTTTCTCCTTTCCTTCCCCCTTATCCTCCCCCCCCAGTATTAAATTTGTGAGCACCACTTGCTTCTCATAGCCCTCCCTTTTTAGTATCTCTCCCCCACCTTAGAGTTCCTCTCTCTATCTTATCCCTTTTCCTCACAATTTCTGTATTCCCTTAAGTTTAACTTACTCCTTCCCTTTTCACTTTTCCCCTCCCACTTTTCAATGAGGTAGAAGTTTCACCATAAATTGAATATTTCTAATATTTTTCTCTTTAAGCCAATTCTGATGGCAGTACGATATACCCCCCTCCATTCTTTCTCTCAGATATAATAGGTTTCCTTTGCCTCTTTGTGAAATGTAGTACCTCCACTTTACCCTTTTCTGGGTATAATTTCCTTTCCACCTCTAGTTTCTTGAAGAATGTATACATGTGTTTGTTACACATCTTTATAGCAGAAATGCAGATCCCAAAATTTCTTTTCATCTTTTTTAGTTATATCTTGAGTTCTACATTTGTAGATCAAACTTTTTGTTAAATTGTTGTTTTGTTTTTTTTTTCATCAAAAATAAATGAAATTCACTTATTTCGTTGAATGTCCATCTTCCCTGGAAAAGATGCTCATTTTTGTTGGGTAAATTATTTTTGGCCGCACACCAGTTTCCTTAGTCTTTTGGAATATCATATTCCATGCCCTTTGATCCTTTAATGTAGAGGCTGCTAGATCCTAAGTAATCCTTATTTTGGTCCTCCATATATGAATTTTTTTTCCTAGCAGCTTACAGTATATTTTTCCTTTGTCTGATGGTTCTGGAATTTGGCCATTATATTTCTTGATCTTTTGATTTTAGGGTGCTTTTCAATAAGTGATCATTGAATTCTTTCAATTTCTATTTTACCCTCTGTTTCTATAACATCTGGACAGTTGTCTTTGATAATTTTCTGAAAAATAGTGTTTAAGCTCTTTTTTTTTTTTTCATCTTATTTTTCATTGAGTCCAATAATTCTCAGATTGTCTCTTGTGGATCTATTTTCTAGGTCTGTTGTTTTCCCAAGAATGTATTTGACTTTTTTTTTCTTATTGTTTCACTTTTTTGGTTTTGCTTGACTGATTCTTGGTGTCTCCTCGAGTCATTCAATTGAATTTGTTCATTCTGATTTTCAAGGAAGTCTTTTCTTCACTCTCTTAAAGTGTGCTTTAAGTTTTTGCTCATTTTGTCAAAGAAGAGTCAAAGAAAAGAAACAAACAAGTAAAAACAAATGGTCTGCTTTTTTTTATTCTTTTTTTGGGCTGGATGGTATTACCAAGCTTCCTCTATAAACTATAGGGGGCAGTAGCGAGGCACTAGCAGGATGTCAATGGCCGTGCTGCCTCTGAGTTCTGAGACTCTGAGAGCATGTTGAGTTATTTTGAGTGGGTGTGGCTAAATCCCGAGAGATGCTAGCTTTTTGGGGTTATAGTTTTCACCCCATGGGTTTTTAGCTTCTCTGGCTTACTGCCAGGGGAAAGTAGCCAACAAGATGTTAAAGCTCTCTCTACAGAAAGGGCTGAGATCACACCCCTCCTCCCTCAGGTCTTCTCAGCTGTGAGCTGCCTGCCTTACTGTGCCTGCTGTGCTGCAGCTGCCTGCCTTCATTTTGTGCCCTATCTGAAACCATCCCCACCTGCGAGCAAAAACAGACCTTTTTCTGGCGAATGTTGAGGATATCTTCTCGTGGTAGTTCTTTGTGTGTGTGTGTGTGTGTGTGTGTGTGTGTGTGTGTGTGTGTATGTGTGTGTGTGTGTGTGTGTGTGTGTGTGTGTGTGTGTGTGTGTGTGTTTCAGTCAGGCACTAATTCCAAAGCTTGTCATGAAATAAATTATTCTGAGTGAAAATGCAGAGCTTAATCAGATGTGTACGTCCTCTCAGCCATCTTGGCTGGAAGTCGAAGTTGAGTTTTAAAATTATAGTTTCAAAGGAAAATATCTGATTGTGGCTGATCAGACCAATATGAGCTCAGGATGCTCTATCAGAAGTCAGGCACAAATAATCCATGTGAACATTTTGTGAATACTCTAAATTTGCACATCTTTTGTTTCTCTTAAGCTACTTCAATTTTACTTTACTTTAAGAACATAGCACCTTCTCTGATGAAGACACATGAAGGTGGGCAGTCTTCCCCACATTATGTAATCAGTTTTAAAGTTCTTCAGAGAAAAGTTGGAAGTGTTTTTGTATTACCTTCCTTGACCATTATGTGAGTACTTGCCTTGTGTAAATTCCTCATTAAAGTATTTTAGCCATTTTTATGTTTATCATTTGAACTTCATGGCCAGCACATAGAAGAAGCATTCTCTTCAATAGAGTTTAAATGGTTGGCGATTTGAACAAGAACTTCAGTGTCTGGTATTTTATCCTTCTAGGTGAAATTCAGAATCTTCCCAAAACAGTTTAAACGAAAGTGTAGTAGCTGACCTTGATCCTGTGTTTATCTTCATTGAAAGCATTTGACAACATGGCTGGTATTATTAGGAAAAATGATGTCAGGATGTTTTCAGGTATGTTGATTGAGAGAATGAATATTGTAAAGAGAGTTGGGATTATTCTAATAATGGGTTGGTTTGTGTCTATGATCAGTCACTTTGGACCAAAAATTCAACTATATAATCAGACAACATCTGCTTTGAGTAATCCAAACAAAGGAATTTATCTCCTTTCAAGTCACTTATGTAATTGAACAATGAGCTAGAATTTAGTTAAATTAGATTATTTTTTATACTTTAAACAGTACTCAAATTTCCCAGGTGTATGGAGTTTTGCACAAGACTGAGAATGTTAAACCACAATTATCATCTGTCCTATCTTTCAGAGGCTACCTGAATAACTACATAGGCTGGCTTATTGTTAATAGCTTTTTTTCATTTTTCTAAATACAAACAAAAACAGTTTTTAATATTCATCTTTTAAAATAATTGTGTTGCAAATATTTCTTCTTTTCTCCTCCCAGTCCCTTTCCCTTAAAGAGCAAGCAATTTAATATAGGATTAACATATACAAACATATTTCCATACTCAACATGCTGCCCTAGAAAAATCAGATCAAAAGGGAAAACAAAACACAAGAAAGTAGATCCACATTTGGTCTCCATGGTGCTTTCTCTTAATGAAAATGTTTCTTTCCATCAAAACTCTATTGAAATTGTTTTGAATCACTTTGTTGTTGAAAAGAGCCAAATCAATCACAAATGATCATCACATAATCTTGTTGTTTTGTGTAAAATGATCTCACACAGAATCAGTTCATGTAACTATTTCCATTTTTTCTTAAATCAGTCAGAGGCTGGTTTCTAAATAAAAAAAATAGTAAGAGAAAAATATGGATTCCTCCATGTTATTAATTAGTAATTAGTAATTACTTTTCTCAATAAGATCTCTATAGTATGAGTGAGAACTTTAGAGGTTTGTTTTTTTTTAATTCAGAATATAGATTTTTCAACTTTATATTTTTAGTAAGTAAAATTGAAGAGTGTAGTTTTATTTATATTTTAATGTTAAAATAAATTCAAGTTATTTAAATTACTTATAATAACTAACTATAAATATATTTCTTTCTCCATTTTTCTGAGGCAATTGGGGTTAAGTGACTTGCTCAGGGTCTCACAGCTAGGAAGTATTAAGTTTCTGAGACCAGATTTGAACTCAAGTCCTCCTGAATTCAGGGCTGATGCTCTATCCACTGTGCCACCTAATTGCCCCTATTTCCATATTTTTAAAGTGTCATAATATTTTTAAAC
Organism: Sminthopsis crassicaudata; assembly: GCF_048593235.1. Taxonomy (NCBI): domain Eukaryota; kingdom Metazoa; phylum Chordata; class Mammalia; order Dasyuromorphia; family Dasyuridae; genus Sminthopsis; species Sminthopsis crassicaudata. The sequence goes on along the minus strand of NC_133620.1, from coordinate 248,507,755 downwards.
CAATGTATCCCACAGTCATTCATTGCTTAATGACTTATTGGTTGCTTGTTTGCTTTCTTTTCTTTCTTGAATTGTAAAGTAGCTATGAAAAAACAGTTCTTAAATTTCAGTGTGTAAAATGTCTAAATTTTATTAGGCTACTATGATTACATCTTTTCAGTTTTTGTTGTTGTTGTTCTTGTTGTTGCTGTTTTTGTTTTGTTTGTTTGTTTGTTTTCCCCCCTCAATATTAGCAGTCTAATTTTACACCATCACTAGTGTAATGGTCTCTTATTCATTTTCATGTTTCTTTTACATTTCCTCTGTACCTCTTGCAGATTAATGTGTCCATAACCTCATTTTTTCTTATAATATTTCTCTGATTAAAATCCTTCAGTATTTCCCTATGGGATATCAATAAGTTTCAGTTACCTTATTTAGTATTTTAAATCCTGCACAATAAATGCGAACAAAGATGTCTATTATATATCTTTGACTACCACTTTACAATTCAATTTTTAGTGAAGTTTTAGCAGCAAAAATTACATCAGAGTGATATATAAGAAAATTTTGAGCATATCTAGCTGGGGTCTTGTAAAGCTAGAGATATCATGAAATACTCCAAATTATGGTCTCAGTTAACACACACACACATACACACACACACACACACACACACACACACACACACACATAAATTCAATTAAAATAAGCTAACATGTATTGTGTCTATGATGTATATGGTACTGTGCTAATCCTCCTGACACAAATATGGATAAAAATGAAACATCATAATCTCTGTCCTAAAGAAATAATTATATCTTAGACATTTGGGGTAAGAATTTCAAATTAGGAAAATATGGGTTTTAATCCTACCTTTGCAATTTAGTTGCTATGGGAATTTAGAGTCATTTTTTTTTTCTTTTTGAATCTCAGCTTCTTTATTTTTTATTATATCTTTTTATTTCCAAGATATATGCATGGGTAATTTTTTAGCATTGACAAATGCAAAATCTTTTATTCCAATTTTTTCCTTTCTTCCCCCTTCCCCCTCCCCCAAATGGCAGGTAGAACAATACATGTTAAATATGCTAAAGTATATGTTAAATACAATATATGTATACATATCCATATATTTATTTTGCTGCACAAGAAGAATAGGGCTTTGAAATATGTACAATTAACATGTGAAGGAAATAAAAAATGCAGGCGAACAAAAACAGAGGGATTTGAAATGCTATGTAGTGATTCACACTCATTTCCCAGAGTTCTTTCACTGGGTGTAGCTAGTTCTATTCATTATTGAACAAATAGAATTGATTTGGTATATTTCATTGTTGAAGAGAGCCACATCAATCAGAATTGATCATTATATAGTATTGGTGTTGAAGTATATAATGATCTCCTGGTCCTGCTCATTTCACTCGGCATCAGTTCATGTAAGCTTCTTTATTTCTTAAAAGAGAGGATTGAACTTGAAGGCATCTAATGTTTCTTTTAGCTTTAAATCAGTCAACTGAACAAGTATCTTAAGCCGTTAGAGTGTGGAGGTCAGAACATGTGGATAGGAAAATACTGTAAATGATAGAATGTAGTAGGACTAAAAAAGAAAAAAAAAATACTCCAGAAAAATTTGAGCAGGTGCAGTTCACTTTTAGCTCTTTTAATTTGAAGTGAAAGAAGCACTTACATAGACAAATGAAGTGAGAGAACACTCATAACTCATATATGCACACTGAAAGGAGATAATCGATATAAAGAGTTCTAATGTGAAATAAATTTGATATCAAATGCTGGAGGGAATTTATGAAAAAAAAGTGTAATAATGCATTGTTGATGGAATTGTAAACTGGTCCAACACAAATAATGAGTAAGAGAGATAATAACCACCAATTGGGAATTGACTAATATAATTTTTTTGTGTTTTTGATGGAATATTATTGTGCTTTTAGATATTACAATGGGAATGATGTAAAAAAAAACCTTAAAAGACTAATAGGAACATATGTAAAGTGAAGTAAGCAGAATCAAGAGTAACACTATACAGGAAGGCAACAATATTTTAATGATCATCACTGTACATACATTTAATTAATTAACTAATTATATTTGATTAATGATAATCACTGAAGATTTAGCTTCTCTGATCAATAACAATTCCAGAGTATTTATGATGAAAAATGTTATTTATAGTCAGAGAGAAATTTTTTGAACTCTGAATGCAGATTGAAACATTTTTCAATTTTTCTTTCTTTAAGTCCCTTTCTTTTTTTTTTGTTCTTTCTTTGTTCCATTTCTTTTCTTCCTTCTTTTTTTATCTTTCTTTCCTTCTTTCAACACATCTAATTTGGAAATATGTTTTGGTTGACTTTATAGGTATAATGGGCCTCATATTGTCTCCTCCTTAATAGGTGAGGGATGGGCAGAAAGTAGAGAATTTAGAACTCATTTTGAAAATTAATAGCATTCCACTTTTTTCAGATACATGCAAAGCTAGTTTTCAACATTCATCTTCACAAAATCTTGTGTTCCAGATTTTTCTGCTCTCTCTCCTCCACCCTTCCTCCCTTAAAAAGGAAGCAATCTGATATAACTTAAACATGTGCAATTCTCCTAAACATATTTCCATATACATCATGCTACACCTCCCCCCCCAAAAAAAGCTCAAAAAGGGGAATAGCACACACACACACACACACATACACACACACACACACACACACACACACACACACACACACACAACAAACGAAGGAAATAAACAACAATAATAAAAAGTAGAGAATATTATATTTTCATCCATGTTCAGTTTTAATAAATGTCTCTGGATGCAGATGACTCTTTTAATCACAAGTTTATTGGAATTACCTTGAATAACTTCATTGTTGAAAAAAGCCAAATCCATCACAACTGTTCAATACATAATCTTGTTGTTGGGGTGTACAATGTCCTCTTGCTTTGGCTCAATGCACTACACACCAGTTCATGTAAGTCTTTCCATGCTTTTCTGAAATCAAGCTACCCCATATTTCTTATAGAGCAATAATATTACATCACATTCAGATACTATAACATTCAGCCATTATCCAACTGATAACCATCTATTCCAGTTCTAGTTCCTCAACAATACAAAAAGGGCTGAAACAAACATCTTTGTACATTAGTGTCCTTTTTCCTTTTTTGTGATCTTTTGGGGATACAGACCCAGTGGAGACACTGATGTATCAAGGGATAGGCAAAGTTTTATACCTCTTTGCCTATATGGAACTCAAAGTTTAAAAAGAAGCAAACATATAAAAAAAAAACCCTGAATACCACCCCATACCTCTCAGATTGATTAAGATGACAGGAAATTATAAGTATAAATCTTGACACTTGGGACACAAATGGATTTTTGATGGAGTTATGAAACGATCCAACCATTCTGGAGAGCAATTTGGATGTATGTCCAAAAGACATTGTGGATACACAAAATTGTGGATACCCTTTGATCTAGTAGTATCAATACAGACTCTGAATTTAAAGAGATCATAAAAAAGAACTCACATGTGTAAAAATGCTTATAAAAGCCATTTTTATTGGTAGGAAAATGGAAACTGAGTGGATGATCATCAGTGAGGTTTGACTGAATAAATTATAATATAGGTAGATAATGTAATATTATTTTTCTATAAGAAATAATGAGCAGGCCACTTTCAGAAAAACCTGGAAAGAGTTACATGAACTGATGCTGAGTGAAGTGAGCAGAATCAAGAGAATATTGTACACTGCACGAGATTTCGTGACCAACTATGATGGGCTTAGCTATTTCTTTTAAACAACTTGGTGATTCAAAGCAATTCTAATAGTCTTGTGATAGAATATGCTATTCTCATCCATAGCATTTTTACCATTTTTGCTCATTTATTTTTCTTTCCCTTTTTTTCATTTTTTTTTCCTGCACAATATGACAAATATAGAAATATGTTTAAAAGGATCACATATATTTAACCAGATTGTTTTCAATACTGGGGTGGGAGTAAGGGAGGAAAAGGAGAATTTAGAACACTACATTTTACAAAAAATGAATGGTGAAACTCTACATGAATTTGGAAAATTAAAATTATATTGAAAAACAACATAATAAAATTATATTGAGAAACAAGTGTGAATTGTAATGACTTCAGAAATTGTTGTTGACTATAGTTTATTTTAAGCAAGACAGTGAAAGTGATGTGAACTGGACATTAGAAAGTTTATTTTGTGAAGGAAATGAAAGATGAATTAGAGAGAAAAGTAAGTGGAAGAATGCAGAGAATTACGAAGATTTTTTCCCAGTATGAGAGGAATGAAGTTCTAAAAAGAATGATGATTAGATAAGCTGATGAATATTCAAGTTTAAATAAAAGCTTGCTAGAAATATTAGAAGCAAACAACCAAATGTTGTTAAGGCATGATAAGCTGATATAACCATAGCTTGATTTTTTTATTGCCTACTAGTATTAACTCTGACATTGTTTTTACTTGTAATTAAAAAGAAAACTGAATAAATTACTAATGTCTATGTTTCTTAAACTAACTTTCATATTCATTCCATCAGTACCCAGCTTGTAAACTGGAAAATATTTATTGAATATAAAAAAGTGACATCAAGCTGATTTGGGGGAACAAAATTTAGCTCAAAATGAATAATTCAATGGAAATTTTATATGATATAAAATTCCATTTTCATTTGCATGAGACAAAATGCAAAGAAAAAAAAGGATTTGGGAAAGGATTATAACATTATTTTAATCCTTTTGAGCCCTTTGAACACCTTAACCAATATCCAAGAAATCCCTTTTTTCACAGACATTTCCAGTTTCCAAAATCTCATCTCTGAAATATCTTTATCAGATAAAAACAAAGTTTACAGGTAAGTGTAGTTGAGAGTATCCCAAAACTAGGTAAACAAAAATTGTGTGTTCAGAAAAAAGGGAATTCCTACTTTTTTTCTTCAATTATGAATTCCTTTACCCTCCCAAAATGATTCTGATACAATTCTAGGTCAAACAATTACAAGCCAAAAAAATAAACATTCCTTCAAACTTAAAAGATCAAGTCAAGTCAAAAACAATTTATTAAATGACTATTAGTTGCCAAAAAGTAAGCTAAGCATTAAAGAAGTAAAGAGAACCAAAAACAATGTCTGATTTCAAGTAACTCTCACAATAATGGTATAAAAACACAATATACATATATATACATATACATATACATATATATACATATACATATACACATGTATATATGTGTGTATGTATGTATATATATATATATATATATATATATATATATATATATGCAGTATAAATTAAATATTATCTTAGAAGGAAAAGGTATTGCATAAAGGGGTATCATGAAATAATTCTTGGAGAAGGAGATATTTTGCGTTATAATTTTAAGAAATCCAGGAAAGTAAAAAGATGGCATAAGAAGCAAGAGGATTTCAGACTTAGGGTTAGAGTGAAAATAAAACAAAATCAGATTATAGTGTGCTCTTCAAGGAACAGAAAGATAACTGTGTCACTGTATTGCAGAATAAGTGAGAGTGGATTTATGACAGTAAAAGGATTAAAAACACTGGAAAATTAAGAAGGTATCAGGTTTCAATGGTTCAATTACCAAATACAATTTTCTATATTAGCACATGGAAAATTAAAGAAAGAATAGGTGAAAAAAGTAAGTATGGTAATGTCGGTCTCATTTTTCACCATCAATTTTCATTTTTAATAATAAAAGAAATAATAATAATAATAAATAATGTAACAGATTCTGGTTACAAATTCCATCATCATCTCAATTAATTTTTTTTTTCCTGAGGCAATTGCGGTTAAGCCACTTGCCCAGGGTCACACAACTAAGAAATGTTAAACGTCTGAGGCCAGACTTGAACTCAGGTCCTCCTGACTTCAGGGCTATTGTTCTATCCATTGTGCCACCTAGCTACCCCATCTCAATTAATTCTTAATTGAACATTGTAAGGTCAAGAATATTTGACTAGTCTTACTATGCATTATGAAAAGTAAGAGTTAGACAAAAAAAGTGGCATGTTCAAAGTTCAAAGCTATAATTGATGAAAATTTACCTCAATTTAAGGCTTTTTGATTCTAAGTCCTATTTTCAATGATTGTGGTAGTAACATTTATATAGAACTTTACAATTTGCAAATTACTTTACATATATTCAGTCATAGAAAGGGAGAATGTAGGAGGTATTAGTCAAATTTTAAAAATGAGGAAACTAAGGTAAATTAGTTTGTCTAGTGTCATATCTAGAAAGTGTATGAAGCAAGATGTGAACTCAAGTCTTACTTACCATATGAATATTTTCTTTGTATTCTCTCTAACATTTCCCTGAGAATGTAATTGTGTTGTGTTTCTTTGAAAATCTTAATTCCTTGAGAGATATTTATATCTATTCTCTTCTTTTATTTAAAAGGTAAGTCTAGTAAGTCATCCTGAGACTTTTCTTTTGTGTTATACTATTCTTATGTGAATTCCAAATTGTACTTCTAATATAATAACAGAATATCCACTAGCCACTAGTTCACATCATTGCCAGACCAAATATTTGGCAAGCAAAAGGCTTACTCTTAGGTTACTTTCTTTTGCTTCATATCACTATAACCTGCACATGCTGTTTTCTTTTTTGAATGCTTTTGCATATAAATACATACATACATTTCAAAATACAGATAATAGCCCAGAAGTTGGGGTTTGTTAGTTGTGAATAAATTCATATGCAAAGTTGACAACTGAATTAAATGGAACTAATAAGAATACGAACAAAAACTTGTAAAAAGGAGAAGGGAGAGGATTTAGGATAGAATTTTAATGGTCACCTAGAGTTAGTGGACATGATTGGAACATGCACTATTGTTTTCTACTTTTAATTACCAGCAACTCTAAATCCTTCAAAATTTTTGTACTTTCATTACTTGCAGTCATTCCTAATTAGTATGACTATAATAAAATATTAAATAAAATCCAAATGAATTTTTGTGCGCTTATTTATTTTTACACTTGACTTGTGATTCCATCAGTGTTGATAAATCTTGAAGTGCATTGCTTCCAAATATATGATGTACAACATCATTTTTTTTACCATTTTGACATTTTCCATGATAGAATTTCTTTCTTTTTTTAATTTTTTTTTATTTAGAATGTTTTCCCATAGTATATATGCATGAGTAATTTTTTTATAATATTATCCCTTGTATTCATTTTTCCAATTTATCCCTCCCCTCCCTCCACTCCCTCCCCCCGATGACAGGCAATCCCATACATTTTACATGTGTTAGTTACAATATAACCTAGAAACAATATATGTGTGTAAATACCATTTTCTTGTTGCACGTTAAGTATTAGATTCCGAAGGTATAAGTAACCTGGGTAGATAGACAGTAGTGCTAACAATTTACATTCACATCCCAGTGTTCCTTCTCTGGGTGTAGTTATTTCTGTCCATCATTGATCAACTGGAAGTGAGTTGGATCTTTTTTATGTTGAAGATATTCACTTCCATCAGAATACATCTTTATACAGCATTGAAGTGTTCAGCGATCTTCTGGTTTTGTTCATTTCACTCAGCATCAGTTGATGTAAGTCTCTCCAAGCCTCTCTATATTCCTCCTGCTGGTCATTTCTTACAGAGCAATAATATTCCATAACCTTCATGTACCACAATTTACCCAACCATTCTCCAATTGATGGGCACATGATAGAATTTCAAAGTATATATAAGTAAATTATTGAATTAAAAAATAGTCTCTGTGTGGATGTGGAACTTTTTGAGGATTATCAAACTTTTTCTAAGTTTGCAATAGCACAGCTATGTCCTTAGTCTTCATGTACTGGGTGAAAAAGAAATATGAGAGTTGTTTGGTACCCATTTAGTCTCAAAGAGAATTCAGTAATTCTCTTATGGTCATGAAGTCTGGGGATAGCATGAATAACTATTTTGTTCAGTTAGGGAAGATGGGATAGCATGGGAGTTTATTTCACCAAGATATTATAGACATAGTGTAGATCTAGTAAGTCAGTGATTTAATAAATATCAAAATCCCTGAGTTGAGAGTTAAGATTTTAATAAAAGCGGGAATAAAATTAAATATTCTATTATATCTCCTAATTTACACTTCCTGAAAAAATATTCCTTGGAAACCATATTACTACTAGTAAATGAGTTTGTAGAATTAAAAAAAAAAAAAAAAGTAAAGCATCTTAAATAGCATCTATTCCAACATATTCACTTTATTGATGAGAAAGTTTAGGTCCAGAACAAAATATCCTTAAAGTTCTCATAGAATTTAAATTTAACTCTTTTACATCTAAATGTATTTGTCTTGCCAATAAACCACACTCATTGCAATGAAAATTCCATTGTGTAGGGAGGTTAAGTAACTGTTAGATACCTAGTAAGTACTAAGTTTGAAATACAAAAGTAGCATCTCCACATAATGCCACCTCTGAATACTTTTAATCACTTACTCATAATTATTAGGTATAGTTCCAAGCTATTGCCTCAATTTAATTGGTTATCTTCATGTTCTATGGAGTGAAACAATCAGAGACCTCCTCCCAACTAATTTGCTTTAATATCTGCTAAAATTCAAAAAATTAAATCATTGTTTCTGGTGATTCTAACAAGAAAATAAAACCTCAAGGTAAAAAGTATTTTTGAGTAATGGCAGAACATTTAGAAGAGGAATAAGTTAATAAAGTTAATAAGAGGAAGTTAAGTTTATAATTGATTCTGGAGACAGATAACCTAATTGGTTCAAATCACATCTTTAATGTAGAAAACCTTTGGAAATTTGGGTATGGAAATTTCCTCAATTTTATTTTCTATAGTTGTAAAATAGACAGGTTGTGGTACATAACTTCTGAAGTCATTTCCAAATCTGGACATCTGATGTTATAATAATATTATGTTGTAATGATGTGGAATGTGATGAAAACAGAGAGATATGAAAAGACTTTCATGGAGTAATATAAAGTGAAACACATAGTACCAAGGAAACAATATGTAACATAATTACAACTTTGTAAATGGAAAGAACCACAGCCAAAATAAAAAAAATAAAAATAAAAAAAAAACAATTAAATGTGATTGTTACAAAATGACAAAGAAAAATAATATTATTAAAGAAGACAAAAAAGAAGACACCATTCTCATATGTTCTTTCTATATACATACCCAGAGGTACATACACGCATATACATATACACATCTTTGCAGAAATGGGAAGTCATATTTTTTTTTCAAATTTTATAGTAATTTCAGCTGATTTTCTCTATGTCCTTTTTTTTTTCATTTCTTAAATGTTTTTTCTTTTCTCCTTTACTTTTTTTTTCCTTTAAAATATGCTTTGGAATATGGGATGGCTTCTTAGAAATACTAAAGATATCCTTTGTTACTCACATGTGTCCATTCTGGCAAGGGGGTGGAAGTATTGCACTTAATACTTTAAAAAAAAAAAAAAAAAAGATTCTTGTAATCAGTCACTAGATGCTTGGGGTTATCATGTAGACATGTCATATGCTTTTGTCAGCTAAACTGCAGCACATATAGCTGACACTTTAAGAAAACAAAAAGAAATAACTCTAATGGAGTTCATAGATCAGCTTCTGACTTAACAGGAGCAAAATTTGAAAAAAAAAGTTATTATATTAACTTCTGCTACCAGTAAAAACTAATATAAGTATTATGAGAATTCATGGAGGCAGAGATTACTTAGAAGTGAGAAAATAAATAAAATGCAAAACTTTCTTGAAGGGTGGTAAGAATAAAAGTGGAGCGAAGAAATATTAAGCATATACAATTATTTTTTACAAAAGGAAAAATGCCATGGAAACAGAAAATTGAATAATGATTCCATGGACCAATGAAACATTTTGGATAATATTAAGGAGTGAATATGACATGAGAGAGAATCAAAAATAGTAAATTTTTGGATTTCTGTAAAAAAGTGGAAAATTAATTCTAAGTTGATAGGAATATTTTGAATATTTGCACATACATATGTTTTGTGGGGGGTGTAGTTTGCAGGGGGCATTATCATATTTCTACATTATAAAAAGTTGTTTGGCAGAAGTTGAATGGCTCATGGGAGCAGTAAAAGGAGGGCAATCTCTAGGTCGAAGAGGAGAAATGTGATGGCAACTAGAAAGAATTTTATTGAGAATAGTAGTCGAGCAGAACCTAAAGGATTGAACCCAAACTCCTAGGGGCTAGATTTCTCTAAGTACAGGTAAAGGAAGATAGAATCAGAATGGGCAGATTCTGATCTTAGAAATGAAACATTTTTGAATGCTCTTATATTGCAAGCAAGGGATAATATGTTATCAAGCCACTTTTAGAAAATGTCAAGATCAAGATAATCATAATTGTAAGGGTCACAGGAAGAGGAGGAGTCATGGCACTATTCAGTCAGGAATTAAACAGAAGCTTTGAATCCCTGAGATTCCCGGATGTGATTTGCTATAAGCAAACAGGGACCACATCATGAGCAGGAACTCTGGCCACATTGAGATTTCATCATTAACAGGAAGTGTCTCCTTCTCTGATTGGCAGTACATGTGACCTCATAGACCTTATTTAAACAGTGGGACCAGAAAGTAGGTCCTCTTTGACCTGATGTTCATTTGGGAGTCAGCAGGAGGTCAGCTAGGCAGGATGTGAACATGTGAATAAAAGACCTTGAGCTTGCATATGGCTGTTCTCAAGCACACTATCTGTGCATCTCAACTATTGTTCTTATGAAACAATAGCCAGAGAACTCCGAAAACCTCAGACAGAGCTAAGCTTAGTAAAATTGGTTTAAGCACTGCAAAAGACAGTGATGGGAATTTTCTGAGGGCCTGGGAATTAGGAGAGACTGGCAATAGTAAATGCAGAGTGGTTCAAGGGTGTTCACAAATGTAATGAATGCCTAGAGCTAGCATTTACACATAATTATAAAAGTCCTTGATTCATTGTTTTTGAGATGTTATTGCTTGTAAGAATAGAAACTTTGTAGCCTAAATAAGAAGAAACTCAGGGGAAATAACTTTCATTGATTATTTTTATTGATGATGTGTGGAAGAACTATCCTTGTTCTTTTTGGCTTGACTGGTAGAATCTGGAAAATGGGTAAATGTTAAAATGAAACTAATTTATACTTAATGTAAAACAAAATAAAAGAAAAGACACAAAAGAAAAAATAACAAGAATTATCTTAACAAAGAGAGATAAATCTAAGAGGATTGAAATTCAAAGAAGGGAAGTAGTGAGTAATCTATTGTTAGAAACTTTTAAACATAATCTGAATGTCCACTTCTCAAACATGGTGTTTTGCTAATAATTTCTGAGGTAGTAGTCATACCAGATGGTCTCACAGGATTCTTACAAATCTAAATTATATTATTCTGCTAATTTTAATTGATACTTGGGAATTTATATTTATAAGGCTTGTGAGAAGTCAAAGATATTGAAATTTAAAGTATAAGAGAATTTTAGAATAATAAAATAAGTAATGAAATAAGGAATCCAAAAGATAGAGCTAATTATTTAGAAGAATATAATAACTGAACATTTCAGTAAATGGAGAGGAAAAATAAAGAGGAAGCAATTAAAATGTAAAAGAAAGAATAACAATTCCTGAAAAAGGTGCATATTGGCAGAAGAGAATAATAGTTAAACCCTGCTAAATAGAGATAGACAATATAAAAGGAGGCAACTTCTCCATCTGAAACCGAAGAGAAGGAAGGAAGGGTGGGAACTTAGAAGTGCTTTGAATTTTTGAAAAAAATGTAAATTTTAATGGCCATGAACTCAGTAAAGTAGGAGATGGGATCCTCCCCTATATGGTGGAATATAGTTTTCACATAACTTTAGTTAAATATGTACATGGGTATATGTAATGAGGATATTCTCTACAAAATGTCATTAGTTCTTTAACTTTAGTAATATTAATCTATCTAATCACCATTGTATTTATCATCTTAAAATTGTTAAAATTATTGAATAATATAGAAGTGGCAATCCCAGGGTTATGAGGGCATATAAAAATAAAATGTCTTTAAAATTGATTTCAGCAGGAAGGATAGAGCTATTAAAGGGAAATTTAGGTTCTTTGGAGGGCAGAAAAACTGCATTTTTAAAATGTTTTATTAATTTTATAATTATAACATTTTTTGACAGTATATATGCATAGGTAATTTTTTGCAACATTATCCCTTGTATTCCCTTTTGTTCTGAATTTTCCCCTCCTTCTCTCCACCCCCTCCCCTAGATGGCAGTCATTCCCATACATATTAAATATGTTATAGTATATCCTAGGTACAAAATATATTTGCAGAACCGAATTTTGTTGTTGTTGTTGTTGTTGTTGTTGTTGTTGTTGTTGTTGTTGTTCTTGCAAAGGAAGAATTGGATTCGGAAGGTAAAAATAACCTGGGAAGAAAAACAAAAAATACTAACAGTTTACACTCATTTCCCAGTGTTTCTTCTCTGAGTGTAGTATATTCTGTCCATCACTGATCAATTGGAATTGGATTAGCTCTTCTCTATGTTGAAGATATCCACTTCCATCAGAATACATTCTCATATAGTATCATTGTTGAAGTATATAATGATCTCCTAGTTCTGCTCATTTCACTCAGCATCAGTTGATGTAAGTCTCTCCAAGCCTCTCTGTATTCATCCTGCTGGTCATTTCTTATAGAGCAATAATATTATATAAGATTCATATACCATAATTTACCCAACCATTCTCCAATTGATGGGCATCCTTTCATTTTCCAGTTTCCAGCCACTACAAAAAGTCAGGGCATCAGTTAGGGCGTTATGTGAGTAGGTATAATAAAGGCTTTTAAGATTACATGTGGTTGTTCTTGAATGCGCTACCGGTTATTAAGCTATAGATTCAAGAGATTGTGGCCAGAGACCTTAGAAGGCCTCAGAGGAGGCGAGCCGGGTAGAGTTCACACTGCAAAGGACAGTGGTCAAAGGTACTCTGGTGGGTCTAGGACAGACTAGTAATTGTAACTGCCAGGAGAGCATGTTACAATCACTATTGATCAGAGAAATGCAAATTAAGACAACTCTGAGATACCACTACATACCTGTCAGATTGGCTAAGATTACAGGAACAAATAATGATGAATGTTGGAGTTCTGCTCATTTCACTCAGCATCAGTTGATGTAAGTCTCTCCAAGCCTCTCTGTATTCATCCTGCTGGTCATTTCTTATAGAGCAATAATATTATACAATATTCATATACCATAATTTACCCAACCATTCTCCAATTGATGGGCATCCTTTCATTTTCCAGTTTCCAGCCACTACAAAAAGGGCTGCCACAAACATTTTGGCATGTACAGGTCCCTTTCCCTTCTTTAGTATTTCCTAGGGATATAAGCCCAGTAGTAGCACTGCTGGATCAAAGTTTGATAACTTTTTGGGTATAATTCCATATTGTTCTCCAGAATGGTTGATTTCTTTCATAACTCCACCAACAATGCATCAGTGTGAAGGTTTTCCAACATCCCCTCCAACATTCATTATTATTTGTTCCTGTAATCTTAGCCAATCTGACAGGTATGTAGTGGTATCTCAGAGTTGTCTTAATTTGCATTTCTTTGATCAATAGTGATTGTAACATGCTCTCCTGGCAGTTACAATTACTAGTCTGTCCTAGACCCACCAGAGTACCTTTGACCACTGTCCTTTGCAGTGTGAACTCTACCCGGCTCGCCTCCTCTGAGGCCTTCTAAGGTCTCTGGCCACAATCTCTTGAATCTATAGCTTAATAACCGGTAGCGCATTCAAGAACAACCACGTGTAATCTTAAAAGCCTTTATTATACCTACTCACATAATGCCCTAACTGATGCCCTGACTTGTTGGTTCCCGAGGGAACACCTGGTCAGAAGACCCATGTGTTCACTACCAAAACCCTTACCTCTTTTGGTTATCCATCTTGGCTTGGCCACCCAGGCTAGGGAGCCAGGGTGAACAGCATGAGGTTAAAGAGGGCGGTTGCTGCCTGCAATGGGCTTACATAGGGCCTGTGAGGTCACACACACAGCCAATCAGCGAGAGAGTCACCCATTACGAAGCTATCTCAATATGGCCAGGATCCCGCCCAAGGGCAGTCCTAATATCCACAGAAATTACTTCCGGGCCTCAATCTCCCGATGCACTGTGGCACCCATTTAAAGGCCCCTTACAAGTGATTTGGAACACTTTCATATGAGTGGAAATAGCTTCAATTTCATCATCTGAAAATTGTATATTCATATCCTTTGACCATTTATCAACTGGAAAATGGCTTAATTTCTTATAAATTAGAGTCAATTCTCTGTATATTTTGTAGATGAGCCCTTTATCAGAACCTTTAACTGTAAAAATATTTTTCCCAATTTTGAATACTGCATTTTAAATGGATTATAAACTCTTTTCATGAGTTAAAAAACAAAACAAAACAAAACAAAACAAAACAAAAAAACCTAGGTTATTTTTGCTGCATTAAAGCAATATTGACATGGGAGCAAAGAAACATTTTGAAAAGAGGATAAACAATATATAAGAATGTGAAACTACTTACTGAAGAAGGGAAAGATCTGTGTCCTGACAAATTTTCATCACTATTTTTAAGCATATTTATTAAAAATAATTCCAAGAAATGTTTTCAGTATATTGGAATGTCTTTTTAAAACACAAGTTTGCTGATTATTAGTGGGCCATCCAGTATGTCAGTATTTCTTCTTTAATATAGCGTTTCATTCCCTAAGTAGATATCCAATTTTGAAAGAAAAACAATAGATAATTTTAAATTAACTGCTAAAATGTATGCAATTTTAAATGTATTCAAAATACCCAGTAGCTCATATGTGACATTATCAATAGAAAAAAAAAAATCTGTTTTTATTGATGTATTAATTAATCTTGAAGGAGAGTGATAAAAAACTTATTATTCACTTATTGCACGTTAAATTGAAATGAGGTAACATCATCTCTAGTATAAGTGACACTGCATTGTCATATTTTTCTAAAGATTTACAGTTCCTAAAAACTTACCAAAATTGTTCTATAGCATGTTACACACACACACACACACACACACACACACACACACATACTTATTCTTAGTACATGTCTTCCTGTGGCCCTCTAGGTTGTCTGAATTTTAATTATTCCAAATTGATAATAATTCATTATTCTCAATGTTATAGTATCAGCAGGAAATATTGGTGGTGGTAATGACAAAGATTTTGTCACAGGATAAGGTTGTTATTATTGAATTTTCCTCTATGTGTCCCAAAATGATCATGGATTCGCTGAAGTAAAGATCTAGAATGTACTTCAGGGACCTATACAACATCTTACAATATATTCAACAAATAGTGCTACATCTTCTCTCTGAACTCTTCCAATGAAATTGGAAATTCACTACATCTGAGATAACCTCATTGTTAGGAATCAGTTCTTTATATTGAGTTTTTCTGAGTGGTGTACTCATTGCCTGTTAGAATTCTTACAAGGTGCTAAGTCAGTTATCTAATTTGGCATGGTACTTAACAATTCTTTAGTTCACTAAAGTACTTAGTACTTATTAGCATTTTACAAGAATCACACCTTGAAGAGAGCATATATAAGCTAGGAGCCTCAACCATGAGTCACTCAGGAAGATTCACAAGCCAGAGAAGGCAGTCAGGCAGAACAAAGGAAGACAGAGAAGTGATGGCAAGTTGTCCTGTGGAGAACATTGAAACCAAGATGCAGAAGGCCTCCAGAAAGCTAACCGGACCCAAGGAAGGAGACAAGACTTTGAAGGAGATAATAAAAAATTGGACTTTAACTCCTAGCTGCATTTGGAGTGAGTACACTGACCTGAAAGGAAGGCTGCTCCCAGAAGCCCCCCCAAGAAACTTATTCCCAGAGAACATTATATTTTAGAGGAGAACATTACAATTGCCATTTCTTCTGACTGCTGAGAATCTACCAAGCCAGAAAAAAAAAGAACAGCAATGTGTTTTCTTGTGATAGTTTTCACTAAATTCATTATTTTCTACTATATAACTTTTATATCATAAATTCCTTCAACTATATCTTATTTTTCCAGTTCTTTCACTAAACTGTTTTCTCTAGTATTTTGATCATTGTATATCTACTCTTTCACTCATCTTCAGTATATTCCTGTGTATTATCCATATTTCTATTGGCTGCAGACATGTTCAAGTCTTATTACAAAATATTAATCCATTATTATCCATTACTTCAAGCTATTTTCTTATTTGTTATCTTCTTATTCTTGCCAAATCTGGGAGTTTGTTTTCTACAAGACGTTTTTACACTTCTATAATTCCTTTCTTAATTTCAATTTCATCACTCAGCAATTACATATCTTTTAAAAGGTACCCATAATCATTTATTTTTCCAAATCTAATGGCTTATTCTCAATTCTTATTTGCCTTGATCTATTTCTAGCTTTTGATAGCATTCCCTTGTTCTGTTTGATTCTGTCTTCTATCTTCTCTAAGTTTTCATGCTGCTGCTCTCTCTCTCTTTCCTTCTCAGTATCCTTTGAGCAATATTAATTCAGGAAATGGCAGCTATGTATGTGTCATTCAAGTTTCAGACCTGGGCACACAATTCTTTTCCCTTTTTATGATTTCACTTTTCAATACACTTATTCTTAATAGTTTCATCTATTATCTCTGGGCACATATTTACAAGATTTGTTTATACCTAATCTTTTCTGATATTTCATTTCACATCCCCAATTTCCTATTCACATCTCAAATAAGACATCCTAAAATGATCATAAACTAAACATATCAAAAGCTGAAGTAAAATTTTCTCAAAATAATCTTCCTATCTTCTTTAATAATAACCACTATTATTCCATTCACCTAGAAATATAAAATAGAGGTAAGCCTCAACTCCTATCTCTTTCACCTCTCCAATTTCCAATCACTTGCCAAGTGTTACATGTTCTACTTTCTCAATAAAACCTCTATAGTGTATCATGGACATGTCATTTGTCCTTACCATTACTGGTAAGGAATGTGAATTCCAGAAAAGTTTATTATTTATGCAACACCAGGCAAGTTATAAATGAAACTAAATGTATTGAAATACCTTTTACCCACTTGTTTGCTCTTTACACTGCTTATTTTCATTTTCATTATCATCATCATCATTATTATTTGCACCCCACTAGATTGCCTTTCAGTACCAAGGATCTTTAACATTTTGTCTTCTCCTGTACATATTTATTTTGTTCAGATGTATTCACTTACAAAAGCTTCCCAATTTAAAATAGATTATCCTTTCACTACATAGTATTTTTGTTCCTATGATTTTAAGTTAAGAGACATTATTATAAAGAATAGTGTGTTTGGAATATAATGACTTAGTTGAAATCATGGTTCTCTATTTTATTGCTTTTAAGAATTTAGTAGAAATGGATAATATTTATGTCCTTTAATTTTCTTATTAACTCACTGATTTTGTATAACCATTGACTAAAACTTCAAGTTCTTCATAATATAGTTAGTTGCATAAGATTTTGCCTAAGGTACATTTGAGTACATTAGAAAATACAAGAACACACCAATACATAATTAATACCAAATGGATAAAAGACATCTCAGAGATATATTATTCTGCTAAATGTTATGTCAGAAATCTTATTTCTTACATAGATACTTTCATTTTGTGTTTTTTTAGTTGCCCTGGTCTTGTTCATTCTTTTATAAATTTCTTTGGCTTCTCTATTTTCCCTCCCTTTTTCATCTTTATTTTATGCATTGTCAACCCTCACATTAGATTATAAGTTTTGGTCTGGAACTGTTTTTTCATTCATGCATCCATTCTTTATTTTTGTATCTGTGTCCTTAACACTCTTGGATTTATGCTTTCAGGGGACGGAGTGAAGATGTTGGAGACAATACACGAGAATTTCTAAGTTCCTTTCTTCCCTCAATACCAACTAGTTAAATCAGCCTCAAAAATAATGCTAGACTGATAAAAACCACAAGGATTAGAAGCACAACATACCAGCTGAAGAGACTCTGGAATTTCGACAGGAAAGGTTTGGTTTTCGAGGGGAGGAAAAAAAAGACCGGCACAGATAGGGTTGGACTAGGGGCTAGCACACTGTGCCAAATGGGCTAGGGAGAACTCTGGGATCAGAGAAGCCACTGAGATAGAAGAAACTGGCATAGGCTGATAGCTCTACTCAGCTTATAAAACAGCAAATCAGAAGAGAAATCAAAGCCACTTTAAAGTAAAAGCCAGAAAATATAATCACCCCCAAAATGGAAGTGACCTAACACAGATCTCAGCATGGCTGTGCAGCTGCCTGCTGCTGTCCAGGGCTTTTCCTTGGGGCAGTTAAGAACCTGAAAAGCAGGGGCAGCCTCTAATCCACATAGTGTGGGGCTCAGAGGCAGTGGGATTCTCCCAGTAGTGAAATTACAGAAGCAGCAGAAACCTTTGAAGCAGGGAATGTGCTTTCCAGGAAGACACTTCTGGTTTGAGCACAAGGGCTTTACTCTTCAGCTGCTAATAAACATGGCCCCATGGGAGGCTTTGGCTGGGGTTAGTGACGCTTTTACTGTTCAGCTTCTAGTCTCAGGGCAATCGCTAGGCCACACAGGGAGGATCGTTCACTGGGCACTCCTCACAATGAAGCCATGCTAACCACCTCTAAGTCATTTCCAGAGGGGAGGGGAACTCTCTCCCAGAGCTCTCTCTTAGCCAAGTCATAGGATTGCTGGATTCTATCCCCAATATGGGAGGAAACTGGTAAATTTACTACCAAAAGGGCAGACCCCCCACATAGTGTTAACAAAGAGTAAGAAACTGAAAGGAATGATGGACACATTCTACACAGAGGAAAAAACGGTTATCTAACCCCAAGGAGGCTAACAGCAGACAGTCTCCAGATAACAGCCAAAAGGGGAATGATACCTGACCCCATCACATAACTCTCTCCTAGAAGATACTATTAAAAAGTTAAGAGAGTTTGAAGAAAAATGGGGAAAGCAAAGAGAAGCTAGATAGAGACTAACAACATACTGAATTTTGAATTTGAAAAGATAAAGAATTCACAGGAAGTGCAGGGAAATAAAATTTGTGAATTGGAAAAGATTAAAAAATCACAGGAAAGTAGGATTTCTGAATTGGAAAATATAAATTTTTTTTTAATTTATTTAGAATTTTTTTTCACACTACATATACATGAGTAATTTTTTTTTATAATATTATCCCTTGTATTCATTTTTCCAAATCATCCCCCCCTCCAGTCCCTCCCCCCGATGACAGGCAATCCCATACATTTTACATGTATTACAAGAAAACCTAGATACAATATATGGGTGTAAATACCATTTTCTTTTTGCACATTAAGTATTAGATTCCGAAGATCTGGGTAGATAGACAGTAGTGCTAACAATTTACATTCACTTCCCAGTGTTCCTTCTCTGGGTGTAGTTATTTCTGTCCATCATTGATCAACTGGAAGTGAGTTGGATCTTCTTTATGTTGAAGATATTCACTTCCATCAGAATACATCTTTATACAGCATTGAAGTGTACAGCAGTCTTCTGGTTTTGTTCATTTCACTCAGCATCAGTTGATGTAAGTCTCTCCAAGCCTCTCTGTATTACTCCTGCCGGTCATTTCTTACAGAGCAATAGTATTACATAATCTTCATATACCATAATTTACCCAACCATTCTCCAATTGATGGGCATCCATTCAACTTCCAGTTTCTAGCTACAACAAAAAGAGCTGCCACAAACATTTTGGCACATACAAGTCTCTTTCCCTTCTTTAGTAATTCTTTGGGATATAATCCCAGTAGTAGTATGGCTGGGTCAAAGGGTATGCACAGTTTGATAACTTTTTGGGTATAGTTCCAAATTGCTCTCCAGAATGGTTGGATTCTTTCGCAACTCCACCAGCTATGTATCAGTTTCCCAGTTTTCCCACATCCCCTCCAACATTCAAAAGATAAAAAATTTCCAAGAAAGTAGGATTTGTGATTTTGAAAAAGGAAAATAGCTCACTAAAAAATTAATTAATTAATTAATTAGTGAAATGGAAAAAAAATTCCACAGAGAAAAATAATTCATTTAAAAACTCAATTGGACATATAAAGAAAGAACTAAAAAATGCAAATGAAGAAAATAACTCATTAAAAATCAGGATTGAACAAACAGAAATTCCTTGAGAAACCAAGAATCAATCAAACAAAACAAAAAACAAAACAAAACAAAACAAAAAATAAAATGAAAAGCTGGAGGATAACATCAAATACTAACTAGGAAAATCTATAGATCTGGAAAATAGATCTAGGAGAGATAATCTGAGGATCATTGGACTTCCCGAAAATTATGATCAAAAAAAGAACCTAGATTCTATTTTAGAGGAAATCATCAAAGAGAAATGGACAGAGATAATAGAAACAGAAGGGAAAATAGGCATTGAAAGAATTCATCGAACACCTTCTGAAAAAGATCCTAAAACAAGAACTTCACAGAACATTATGTCTAAGCTGCAGCACTATCACACAAAGGAAAAAAATATTGCAAGTAGCTAGGAAAAAACAATGCAAATATCAATGTGGCACAGTAAGGGTCACTCAAGATCTGGCTGCCTCCACATTAAAGGACTGAAGGGCCTGGAACCTGATATTCCGAAAGGCAAATGACTGCAACTAAGAATAAACTATGCAGCTAAGTTTACAATTTTCTTCCATGGAAGAAGATGGACATTTAATGAAACAGAGGAATTCCATTTGTTTCTAAGAAAAAAAAAATAAAAAAATAAAAAAACAGACTTAAACAAAAAATTTGATTTACATCCACAAGACTTAAGAGAAGCAGAAAAAGGTAAAAAGAATTCTTAACAACAGGATCTCTGTTATGAAGATACAGAAAGTCCACATATTTTGATTCTACTGATATAACATAAAAAAGAGAAGTATTAAAGGGAAAGGGATAGTATCAGAAAAAGGAAAAGGAGAGATTAAAAAGAGGAAAATTACATCCAAAAAAGAGGCATAGAAAATTTACCACAGCTGAGGGAATTTAGAGAGGGGGAGAAACATTGTGTGAATCTTACTCTCATCAGAGTAGGCTCAAAGAGTAAATAATTGACATATTTGTTTTTCAGAGAATTTTCTCTCACCTCATTATAAGGGGGGAGAGGAAAAGGGAAACGAAAAAGGAATAAGAGAAGTGTACAAGAAAGGAAAAGGGATTTAAAAGGAGAGGGGAGGGATACTAAAAAGAAAGGGCTGCATGTCACAAGTGGGGTCTATAAATTCAATACTGGGGAAGGAGTTCAGGGGGACCCAAGGGGGAAAAAAGCATAATAAGGGGATAATATGATGGCAGGAAATACAGAATTAGTAATTTTAACTGTAAATATGAATGGGATGAACTCTCCCATTAAACGGAGGTGGATAGCAGACTGGATCAAAACTCAAAGACCTAAAAGATGTTGTTTACAGGAAACACACTTAAAGCAGGGAGATATAGACAGAGTAAAGGTAAAAGGTTGGAGCAGAATCTATTATGCCTCAGGTGAAGCCAAAAAAGCAGGGGTAGCCATTCTTATCTAAAATCAAGCAAAAACAGAAACTGATCTAATTAAAAGAGATAAGGAAGGAAGCTATATCCTGCTAAATGGTAGCATAGACAATTAAGCCATATCAATACTAAACACATATGGACCAAGTGGTATAGCATCTAACTTCCTAAAGGAAAAGTTAAGAGAGTTGCAAGAAGAAATAGACAGCAAAACTATAATAGTGGGAGATCTCAACCTTGCACTCTCAGAATTAGATAAATCAAACCACAAAAAAATAAGAAAGAAATTAAAGAGGTAAATAGAACATTAGAAAAACTAGGTATGATAGATCTTTGAAGAAAACTGAAAGGTGATAGAAAGGAGTATACATTTTTTTTCTCAGCAGTTCATGGAACAAAAAATGACCATATATTGGGACATAAAGATCTCAAAATTAAATGCAGGAAGGAAGAAATAGTAAATGTCTTCTTCTCAGATCACAATGCAATAAAAACTACATTCAACACGAAGTTAGCGGTAAATATACCAAAAAGTAATTGGAAACTAAATAATCTCATCTTAAAGAATGACTGGGTGAAATAACAAATTTTAGAAACAATTAATAATTTCACCCAAGATAATTACAATGATGAAACATCATAACAAAATTTGTGGGATGCAAATAAATTGGTAATAAGGGGAAATTTTATATCTTTAGAGGCTTACTTAAATAAAATAGAGTAAGAGAAGATCAATGAATTGGGCCTGCAACTTAAAAAGCTAGGAAAAGACCAAATTAAAAACCCCCAGCAAAAACTAAACTTGAAATTCAAAAATTAAAAGGAGAAATCAATAATATTGAGAGTAAAAAAAGCTATTGAATTAATAAATGAAACTAACAGTTGGTTTTATGAAAAAGCCAATAAAATAGATAAACCCTTGGTAAGTCTGATCAGAAAACGGAAAGAGGAAAATCAAATTGTTAGTCTTACAAGTGAAAAGGGGGATCTTTCCACAAACGAAGAGGAAATTAGATAAATGATAAGGAGTTATTTTGCCCAAATTTATGCCAATAAATTTGATAACTTAAGTGAAATGGATGACTACCTCCAAAAATATAGTCTTCCTAGATTAACAGAGAGTAGGTAAACTGCTTAAATAATCCCATTTCAGAAAAAGAAATAGAGCAAACTATTAATCAACTCCCCAGGAAAAAATCCCCAGGACCAGATGGGTTTATATGTGAATTCTACCAAATATTTATAGAACAATTAGCCCCAATGTTATATAAACTATTTGAAAAACTAGGGGATGAAGGAGTCCTACCAAACTATTTTTATGACACAGACATGGTACTGATACCTAAACGAAGTAGATTGAAAACTGATAAAGAAAACTATAGACCAATCTCCTTAATGAGTATTGATGCTAAATCTTAAATAAGATACTAGCAAAAAGATTTCAGATAATTATGCCCAGGATATTACTCTATGATCAAATAGGATTTATACCAGGAATGCTGAGCTGGTTTAATATTAGGAAAAATATTAGTATAATTGACCATATTAATAATCAAATTAAAAAAAAAAACATATGATCATTTCAATAGATGCAGAAAAAGCATTTGATAAAATAAAACATTCATTCCTACTCAAAAACACTTGAGAGTATAGGAATAAATTGACTATTCCTTAAAATACTCAGGAGCATATATTTAAGAGAGTCAGTAAGCATAATATGTAATGGAGATAAACTGGAAGCTTTCCCAGTAAGATCAGAAGTGAAACAAGGTTGCCCACTCTTCTCATTACTATTCAATATTATATTAGACATGCTAGCCTTGGCCTTAAGAGTTGAGAAAGAGATTAAAGGAATAAGAGTAGGTAATGAGGAAATCAAACTATCACTCTTTGCAGATGATATGATGGTATACTTAGAGAACCCCAGAGATTCTAATAAAAAGTTAATAGAAATAATTCACAACTTTAGCAAAGTTGCAGGATACAAAATAAATCCACATAAATCCTCAGCATTTTTATATATCACCAACAAAATACAACAGCAAGAGATACAAAGAGAAATTCCATTCAAAACAATTGTCGAGAGTATAAAATATTTGGGAATACATCTACCAAAGAAAAGTCAGGAAATGAGAAAAATTACAAAACACTTGCCACAAAAATAAAGTCAGATTTACATAATTGGAAAGACATTAATTGCTCTTGAATAGGATGAGCGAATATAATAAAGATGACAATACTCCCCAAATTAATCTATTTATTTAGTTCTATACCAATCAGACTCCCAAGAAACTATTTTAATGACCTAGAAAAAATAACAACAAAATTAATATGGAAGAATAAAAGGTCGAGATATTCAAGGGAATGGATAAAAAAAAAAAAAGTTAGATGAAGGTGTTCTAGCTGTACCTGATCTAAAGCTATATTATAAAGCAACAGTCACCAAAACCATTTGGTATTGGTTAAGAAATAGACTGGTTGATCAGTGAAACAGATTAGGTACGCAGGACAAAATAGGGTACAACTATAGCAATCCAGTTTTTGAGAAACCCAAAGCTACCAACATTTGGGATAAGAATTCATTATTTGAAAAAAAACTGTTGGGAAAAATGGAAATTAGTATGGCAGAAATTAGATATGGACCCACAGTGAACACCATGTACCAAGATAAGATCAAAATGGGTCCATGGTTTAGGCTTAAAGAATGAGATCATAAATAGATTAGAAGAACAGACAATAGTCTACCTTGCAGACCTGGGAAGGAGGAAGGAATTTATGACCAAAGGAGAACTAGAAGTCATTATTGATCACAAAATAGAATATTTTGATTACATCAAATTAAAAAGCTTTTGTAAAAACAAAACTAATGCAAACAAGATTAGAAGGGAAGTAACAAATTGGGAAATATTTTTACAATTAAAGGTTCTGATAAAGGCCTCATTTCCAAAATATATAGAGAACTGACTCTAATTTATAAGAAATCAAACCATTCTCCATTTGATAAATGGTGAAAGATATGAACAGACAATTTTCAGATGATGAAATTGAAACTATATCCACTCATGAAAGAGTGTTCCAAATCACTATTGATCAGAGAAATGCAAATTAAGACAACTCTGAGATACCCACTATACACCTGTCAGATTGGCTAAAATGACAGGTAAAGATAATGATGAATGTTGGAGGGCATGTGAAAAAACTGGGACACTGATGCATTGTTGGTGGAGTTGGGAAAGAATCCAATCATTCTGGAGAGCAATTTGGAACTATGCCCAAAAAGTTATCAAACTGTTCAAACCCTTTGATCCAGCAGTGCTACTACTGTGCTTATATCCCAAAGAAATACTAAAGATGAGAAAGGGACCTGTATGTGCCAAAATGTTTGTGCCAGCTCTTTTTGTTGTGCCTAGAAACTGGAAAATGAATGTATGTCCATCAATTGGATAATTGTTGGGTAAATTATAGTATATGAATGGCATGGAATATTATTGCTCTGTAAGAAATGACCAGCAGGATGAATACGGAGATGTTTGGAAAGACTTACATGAACTGATGCTGAGTGAAATGAGCAGAACCAGAAAATCACTATGCACTTCAACAACAATACTGTATGAAGACATATTCTGATTGAAGTGGATATTTTCAACATAAAGAAGATCCAATTCACTTCCAGTTGATCAGTGATGGACAGAAAAAAACAACACCCA
This sequence comes from Sminthopsis crassicaudata, assembly GCF_048593235.1. NCBI lineage: Eukaryota > Metazoa > Chordata > Mammalia > Dasyuromorphia > Dasyuridae > Sminthopsis > Sminthopsis crassicaudata. Next base: position 248,482,458 of record NC_133620.1, on the reverse strand, counting down.
GAGAAGGAACACTGGAAATTGAATGTAAACTGTTTGCACTACTGTCTTTCTACCCAGGTTACTTATACCTTCGGAATCCAATTCTTACTGTGCAACAAGAAAATTGGATTTACACATATATATTGTATCTAGCTTATATTGTAACACATTTAATATGTATGGGATTGCCTGTCATCTAGGGGATGGAGGGGAAAATTTGGAAAAATGAACACAAGGGATAATGTAAAAAAATTACTCATGCATATGTACTGTCAAAAAATTATAATTATAAAATTAATTTAAAAAAAAGAATTGTGGCTACTAGGATGAATACAGAGAGGCTTGGACAGACTTACATGAACTGATGCTGAGTGAAATGAGAAGAACCAGGAGATCATTATACACTTCAAAATGATAATGTATGAGGATGTATTCTGATGGAAGTGGATATCTTCAACAAAGAGAAGATCAAGTTCAGTTCCACTTGTTCAATGGTGGACAAAATCAGCTACTCCTCATGAAGCAACACTGGAAAATGAGTGTAAACTGTGTCCATTTTTGTCTTTCTTCCCAGGTTATTTTTCCCTTTTGAATCCAGTTCTTCCTGTGCAACAAGAAATTAGGTTCTGCACAAATATATTGTATCTAGGATATAATATAAAACATGTAATATGTATGAAACTTCCTGACATTTAGAGGAGGGGGTGGAGGGAAGGAGGGGAAAACTCGGAGCAGAAGTGAGTACAAGGGATAATGTTGTAAAAAATTACCCATGCATATGTACTGTCAAAATTATAATTATAAAATTAATAAAAATATTTAAAAAGTGGCTACTGTTAAGTACCCTTTATGAGTTATTGGTTTCAAATGATCCATTACCCTTTAGCCAATTATGTGGCAGTTCATCTCTCCCCAATTTTTAAATTGGTTCTTGCAGGTTCTGCACACAGTGTATTGCCAAATCCATGGTAGGAGTCAAATAAAAGGACAGGAACATATTATCCGCATCAGGAATGAAGAGGGAATAAATATCTAGCATGGAAGAAAACTAAAACCAAACAGCAAGATTGAAGACAGAGTGTATCAAATAAGCCATATCAAGAATGGCTTTGATACACTATATATATATTTGCATTTCTTTACATTGGAACTGCTTAGTATTGGACTTCTTACACTTTCAAGTGCTTAATTTATGCTCATTGATTCACTGATAGTGTGTCAAGAGTTTTGGCAAGTAGATAATGGGTCTCAAAAGGTAGTATGAAACTAGGCTTAATGGGCTATTAAACAAAACAGACAACTATATATATTTATTCTATATACAACAGAGGGCACTGAATTTCGTTAATTAAAGGAGAAAACTGGTATAAAATATGTTAAATAAAATCATTTTGGCATGATGAATAGAAGTTTTTAGAGACCTGAGGTATGGAAAGTGAACAATAGACCTTTGCAATGACCTTTTGAAATGTAAGTATATATCTATATCTACATATAGATATATATTTATCTATATCTATATCTATATCTATATCTATATCTATATCTATATCTATATATATGAATAATGAGAAGAAGTATATTTGAGAAATGTTATGGATATAGGAACAACATTGGACAAATGACGAGAAAGTGAAGTTAAGGAGTTAAGAATAAGGTTGAGACTGAAAATATCCTGAGGATAGTAATACATTTGACAAAAATATGAATTTTTTTGAGGTCTGAGTATTGATCAAATGGTATCCAGTTTAGTAATTGACTTATGGATGCATGCATGTATGTGTGTGTGTGTGTGTGTGTGTGTGTGTGTGTGTATATGTGTGTGTGTGTGTTTATATACATATACATATATATATATATATATATAATGTATATATATACATATATATATGTACATATTCATACAAATGCATCTATGTTGTGTTTTTTATGTTCACCAGCTCTTTTCACAAATAAGGAACTGAGGCAAAAAGGATTAAGTGACTTGCCCAGGGTCATACAACAAGAGACTATTTGAACTCATGAAGAAAAATGTTTTTTTTTTTTTTTTTTTTTTTTGTTTGTTTTTTTTTATGGCAGGTCTCAGTATTTTTCCTTGCAATTGTAGTTCTGGAGTTTTACAACAATGTTTCTTGGGGGCGGAGCCAAGATTGTGGAGAAGATACACACAATCCTGTAAGCTCCTTTCTCCCCTCACTACCAATTAGATAAATTCAGCCTCAAAAATAGCGCTGGACTGATAGAAACCACAAGGACTGGAAGCACGATTACCAGCTGAAGAGAATCTGAAATTTCAACAGAAAAGGTCGGTTCCCAGGGGAGGAAGAAGAGAGGCCAGCACAGACAGTTGGGTAGTGGCACACTGTGCCGATCGCGCTGAGGAGGGCTCTGGAATCAGAGAAGCCACTGAGATAGAGGAATCTGGCACAGGCTGTTATCTCTTCTCTGCTTATAAAACAGCAGTTCAGAAGAGAAATCAAGCCACTTTAAAATATAAGCTAGATACTAGAACCTTCCCAATGCCCGGAAGTGACTCAGCAGCTCTCGGCACTGTGGGTGTGACCAACTTACGCTGTCTGGGCTGTCACCTGGGAGTAGTTAAGAGTTTGAAAATTGGGAGGTAACTCATAGTGCCTTGCTTGGCTGGAGGCTGTGGAACTCAGCCCCGGATGTCCCAGAGAAGAGGAACCTTTGAACTAGGGACCGCGGTCTCAGGGCAGACACTTCCAGTTTGAGCACAGGAGCTTTTCATGTCACCTGCTGCTGAGATCCAAGCCCCACCGGGACCCATAGGCTGGGCTTTGTGTCGCCTTTACTGTTCAGTATCAAAACTCAGGGAAGTCACTAGGACACAGCACCCTCACAGCACAGTACTGCTAATCACCTCCAAGGCATTTCCAGGGAGGGAGTAGGGAACTCTCTCCCAGAGCTTTCTCTTAGCTCAGGAACAGGAGCCCCTGCATCCATCCAGTCTGGGAGGAAGCTGATAAAGAAATAAATAAATAATTTCCTACCCCAGGCACAGATCCCAAAAGATTTTTTAAGTATGAGTAAGAAACCAAAAAGAACCACTGACTCATTCTACAAAAAAAAAGAGCGGGTATCCAACCCAGAAGAAGTTAACAGCAGAGAGTCAGCAGATAACAACCTAAAGGGGAACGATTCCTGCCCCCCATCACATAACTCTCTTCTAGAAGAGACTATTAAAAAGTTAAGAGAGTTTGAATAAAAATGGGGAAAGAAAGAGAAGCTATGATAGAGAATAACAACGTTCTGAAATTGGAGTTGGAAAAAATAAAGAATTCACAAGAGATGCAGGGAATCAAAATTTGTGAATTAGAAAAGGTAAAAAAAAATGAAAGGAAAGTAGGATTTCTGAATTGGAAAAGATAAAAAGGTCTCAAAAAAATAGGATTTCTGAATTGGAAAAAGAAAATAATTCTCAAAAAAATTAGGGAAATGGAAAAAAATTCAATAGAGCAAAATAATTCATTTAAAAATGAAATTTGGCATTTACAAAAAGAACTAAAAACTGTGAATGAAGAAAATAACTCCTTAAAATTCAGGATGGAACAAATAGAAATGAATGATTCATTGAGAACCCAAGAATCAGTCAAACAAAACAAAAAAATGAAAAGCTGTAGAATAACATAAAAAAATACTTACTGGGAAAATCTATAGACCTGGAAAATAGATCTAGGAGAGATAATCTGAGGATCATTGGACTTCCCAAAAACTATAACTAAAAAAAAGAGCCTAGATTCTATTTTACAGGAAATTATCAAAGAGAACTGTCCAGAGATAATAGAAACAAAAGGGAAAGTAGATGTGGAAAGAATTCTTCGAACTCCTTCTGAAATAGACCCTAAAAAAAGAACACCACGCAAAATTTTGGCTAAAATGCAGAATAACCACACAAAGGAGAAAATCTTGCAAGCAGCTAGAAACAAACAATTTAAATACCAAGGTGGCACAATAAGGGTCACATAAGATCTGGCTGCCTCCACATTAAAAGATAAAAGGGCCTGGAACCTGATATTCCATAAGGCAAAAGATCCAGGATTGCAACCAAGAATAAACTACCCAGCTAAGTTTAGCATCTTTTTTCCATGGAAGAAGATGGTCATTCAATGAAATAGAGGAATTCTATATGTTTCTAAGAAAAAAACCAGACTTAAACAAAAAATTTGATCTACATCCACAAGACTAAAAAGAAACAGAAAAAGGTACACAGAACCCTTGAGAACTGTATCTCTGTTGTGGGTATACAGAAAGTACGCATGGATAATTTGATTTTACTGATATAAAAGAATAAAAGGGGGGTGTAGTACAGGGAAGGGGGTAGTATCAGAAAAAGGGGAAGCAGTGATAAAAAGAGGGAAACTACATCCCAGGAAGAGGCATAGAAAATACACCATATCTGAGGGAATTTAGAGAGGGACAGAAACATTGTGTAAATCTTACTCTCATCAGAAGAGGCTCAAAGAGTAAATAATTGACATATTTGTTTTTCAGAGAATTATCTCTCACCTCATTAAAAGGGGGGAGAGGAAAAGGGAAAAGGAAAAGGAGAATAAGGGAAGTGATGTGGAGGGAGGGGGGAGGGATACTAAAAAAGGGAGGGCTGCGGGTCACAAGGGGGGGTCTATAAATTAAATATCGGGGAAGGGGTTCAGGGGGGTCAAGGGAAAAAGCATAATCTGGGGATAATATGATGGCAGGAAATACAGAATTAGTCATTTTAACTGTAAATGTGAATGGGATGAATGCTCCCATCAAACGGAGACTGATAGCAGACTGGATCAAAAATCAGATATGTTGTTTGCAGGAAACACACTCAAAGCAGGGAGATACATACAGAGTAAAGGTAAAATGTTGGAGAAGAATCTATTATGCTTCAGGTAAAGCCAAAAAAGCAGGGGTAGCTATCCTTATCTCAGATCAAGCAAAAGCAGAAGTTTATCTAGTTAAATGAGATAAGGAAGGAAACTATATCCTGCTGAAAGGTAGCATAAATAATGAAGCCATATCAATACTAAACACATATGCACAAAGTGGTATAGCATTTAACTTTCTAAAGGAAAAGTTAAGAGAATTGCAAGAAGAAATAGACAGTAAAACTATAATAGTGGGAGATCTCAACCTTCTACTCTCAGACTTAGACAAATCAAACCACAAAAAAAATAAGAAAGAAATTTAAAAAGTAAATAGAACATTAGAAAAATAGGTAGGATAGACTTTTGGAGCAAACTGAATGGCAATAGAAAGGAATATACTTTCTTCTCAGCTGTTCATGGATCCTATACAAAAATAGACCATATATTAGGACATAAAGATCTCAAAATTAAATGTAGGAAGGCAGAAATAATAAATGCCTTCTTCTCGGATCACAATGCAATAAAAGCTACATTAAGTAAAAAGTTAGGGATAAATAGACCAAAAAGTAATTGGAAACTGAATAATCTCATCTTAAAGAATGACTGGGTAAAACAGCAAATTATAGAAACAATAATTTCACCCAAGATAATGACAATGATGAGACATCATACCAAAATCTGTGGGATGCATCTAAAGCAGTAATAAGGGGAAATTTTATATCTTTAGAGACTTATTTGAAGAAAGTAGAGAAAGAGAAGATTGACGAATTGGGCTTACAACTTAAAAAGCTAGAAAAAGACCAATTTAAAACCCCCCAACCAAAAATTGAACTTGAAATACAAAAATTAAAATGAGAAATCAATAATATTGAAAGTAAAAAAAACTATTGAATTAATAAATAAAATCAAGAGTTGGTTTTATGAAAAAGCCAATAAAATAGATAAACCTTTGGTAAATCTGATCAGAAAAAAGAAAGAGGAAAATCAAATTGTTAGTCTTAAAAATGAAAAGGGGGATCTTTCCACCAATGAAGAGGAAATTAGAGAAATAATAAGGAGTTATTTTGCCCAAATTTATGCCAATAAATTTGATAACTTAAGTGAAATGGATGACTTCCTCCAAAAATATAGGCTTCCTAGATTAACAGAGGAGGAACTAAATTTCTTAAATAGTCCCATTTCAGAAAAAGAAATCAAACAAGGTATTAATCAACTCCCCAGGAAAAAATCCCCAGGAGCAGATGGATTTACATGTGAATTCTACCAAACATTTAAAGAACAATTAGCTCCAATGCTATATAAACTATTTGAAAAAATAGGGGATGAAGGAGTCCTACCAAACTCCTTTTATGACACAGACATGGTACTGATACCTAAACCAGGTCGATCAAAAACTGAGAAAGAAAATTATAGACCAGTTTCCTTAATGAATATTGATGCTAAAATCTTAAATAAGATATTAGCAAAAAGACTGCAGAAAATCATCCCCAGGATAATACACTATGATCAAGTAGGATTTATTCCAGGAATGCAGGGCTGGTTTAATATTAGGAAAAGTATTAGTATAATTGACCATATTAATAATCAAATTAATAAAAACCATATGATCATCTCCATAGATGCATAAAAAGCATTTGACAAAATCCAACATCCATTTCTACTAAAAACTCTTGAGAGTATAGCAATAAATGGACTATTCCTTAGAATAATCAGGAGCATATATTTAAGACCATCAGTAAGCATAATATGCAATAGAAATAAACTACAACCTTTTCCAGTAAGATCAGGAGTGAAACAAGTTTGCCCACTATCACCATTACTATTCAATATAGTACTAGAAACGCTAGCCTCGTCAATAAGAGCCGAGAAAGAGATTCAAGGAATTAGAGTAGGAAATGAGGAAATCAAACTATCACTTTTTGCAGATGACATGATGGTATACTTAGAGAACCCCAAAGACTCTGCTAAAAAGCTATTTGAAATAATTCAGAATTTTAGCAAAGTCGCAGGATACAAAATAAATCCACATAAATCCTCAGCATGTTTATATGTCACCAACAAAATGCAACAGCAAGAGATACAAAGAGAAATTCCATTCCCAATAAATGTTGAGAATATAAAGTATTTAGGAATCCATCTACCAAAGAATAGTCAGGAATTATATGAGAAAAATTACAAAACACTTGCCACAAAAATAAAGTGAGATTTAAATAATTGGAAAGACATTCAGTGCTCTTGAATAGGCCGAGTGAATATAATAAAGATGACAATACTCCCCAAACTAATCTATTTATTTAGTGCTATACCAATCAGACTCCCAAGAAACTATTTCAATGACCTAGAAAAAATAACAACAAAATTCATATGGAAGAATAAAAGGTTGAGAATTGCAAGGGAACTAATGAAAAAAAAGTCAGAGGAAGGTGGTCTAAGTGTACCTGATCTAAAGCTATATATATAGCAGCAGGCACCAAAGCCATTTGGTATTGGCTAAGAAATAGACCGGTAGATCAGTGGAACAGATTAGATACAAAGGACAAAAAAAGGTACATCTATAGCAATCTAATCTTTGACAAACCCAAAGATACCAACATTAGGGACAAAAATTCATTATTTGGAAAAAACTGTTGGGAAAACTCAAAATTAGTATGGTAGAAATTAGGTATGGATCCACACTTAACACCATATACCAAGATAAGATCAAAATGGGTCCATGATTTAGGCATAAAGAATGAGATAATAAATGGATTAGAGAAACAGAAAATAGTCTACCTCTCAGACCTGTGGAGGAGGAAGGAATTTATGACCAGAGGATAACTAGAGATCATTATTGATCACAAAATAGAAGATTTTGATTACATCAAACTAAAAAGTTTCTGTACAAACAATACTAATGCAAACAAGATTAGAAGGGAAGTAACAAACTGGGAAAATATTTTTAAAAGTAAAGGTTCTGACAAAGGTCTCATTTCCAAAATATATAGATCAATATACAATGCAAGCAAGATTAGAAGGGAAGTAACAAATTTGGAAATATTTTTACAATTAAATGTTGTGATAAAGGCCTCAATTCCAAAATATATAGAGAACTGACCCTAATTTATAAGAAATCAAACCATTCTCCAATTGATAAATGGTCAAAGGATATGAACAGACAATTCTCAGATGATGAAATTGAATCTATTTCCACTCATATGAAAGAGTGTTCCAAATCACTACTGATCAGAGAAATGCAAATTCAGACAACTCTGTGATACCACTACACACCTGTCAGATTAGCTAAAATGACAGGAACAAATAATGATGAGTTTTGGAGGGGATGTGGGAAAACTGGGACACTGATACATTGTTGGTGGAGTTGTGAAAGAATATAGCCATTCTGGAGAGCAATTTGGAACTATGCCCAAAAAGTTATCAAACTGTGTATACCCTTTGACCCACCATTGCTGTTATTGAGATTACATCCCAAAGAAATACTAAAGAGCCGAAAGGGACCTGTATGTGCCAAAATGTTTGTGGCAGCTCTTTTTGTTGTAGCTAGAAACTGGAAGTTGAATGGATGCCCATCAATTGGAGAATGGTTGGGTAAATTATGGTATATGAAGGTTATGGAATATTACTCCTCTGTAAGAAATGACCTGCAGGACGAATACAGAGGGGTTTGGAAGACTTACATCAACTGATGCTGGGTGAAATGAACAGAACCAGAAGATCACTGTATACTTCAATGCTATATGAAGAGCTATTCTGATGGAAGTAGATATCTTCAACATAAAGAAGATCCAACTCATTTCCAGTTGATCAATGATGGACAGAAATAACGACACCCAGAGAAGGAACACTGGGAAGTGAATGCAAATTGTTAGCACTACTGTCTAATTACCCAGGTTACTTATACTTTCGGAAGCTAATACTTAATGTGCAAGAAGAAAATGGTATTTACACACATATATTGTATCTCGGTTATATTGTAACACATGTAAAATATATGGGATTGCCTGTCATCGGGGGCAGGGAGTGGAGGGGGGGGGATGGTTTGGAAAAATGAATACAAGGGATAATATTATAAAAAAAAATAAAATAAAATAAAGAATATAAAAAAAACAATGTTTCTTGGCTTTTTCTTTGTGGGATGTCTTTTCAAAGATAATCAATGGATTCTTTCATTGTGTATTTCCACCTCTGATTGTATAATCTTAAGGGAGTTTTCCTTAATGATTTCTTGAAGAATATTATGCAAGCTCTTTATTTGGTCATGGCCTTCAGGTAGGCCAAATTATTTTAAATTGTCTCTTTTGAATCTACTTTCCATATCAGTTTTTTTTCCTAATGAAGTATTTAACATTTTCTCTCATTTTTTTTCCATTTTTTTTTTTTCTTTAATTGATTCTTGCTTTCTCACAGTGATCATTAGCTTGTGTTTTATCTGTTCTAGTTTGCAATGTGTGATTTTCTTCAGTTGGCTTTTATATCTATTTTTCCATTTGGTTAATTCTACTTTTTAACCAGTTTTCCTCAAACACCTTTTTTTACCTTCTTTTCCCAAGATTTTGCCTTTCTCATGCATACCTCTTCTCCTTTCTTTTCTCATTGTTTATTCTACTTCTTTTTTGCCTTTTGAAGTCTTTTATAAGGACTTCCCAGAAGCCTCTTTGGGCTTGAGAGCAATTCATATCATTCTTTGAAATTACTTCTGTTGATTTTTTTTTCCTCATCTGAACTATTGTTTTGATCTGCCCTGTTACCATTTTGGCTGTCTATGGTCTGGTTTTTTTTTTTTTTGTTTGTTTGTTTGTTTGTTTGTTTTTTTGTTTTTGTTTTTGTTTGTTTGTTTGTTTTGTTTTGTTTTCTTTTTCTATTTTTTGCTCATGGTTAAACTCTTCTCCTGGGGTAAAGGGGTTTCTATTTTAAACTTCCTGTGTACCTCTGAGTCTTGGCTTTGACCAAAAAGACTTTGACCCCTTGCATTTGCAGAGGATAGCTTTGCCTGCTCTTTTCAGGAACTTGTCTGGTTTCTAGAGTTTGCATTCTGAACAGGGCCTGGGGGGGGGGTCTTAATTGATGATTTGCTGTGATTAAAACCCTCTCACAACCTTTCTCAGACACTGACTTTTCTGAAAATTTTTTCCAGTCTATCTTGAGATGGAATTGATTTCCTTCCAAAAGACTATTCAGAGCCTTGGTTTTATGTGGTTTCTAAAGAGTACTAGGAGAACTCAAGCAGCTTCCTGGCTTTACTTCACTCTCTTGGTTCCACCCCAGAAAACTTACATTGTACTTCTTTTTGGAAACTTAATCCTTACCATTATGTGTGAGCATATCAGGCTAAAAAAAGCAAGTTTGGTTTTATAAAATACTATGAGTTATGCTTGCATAACACTTTAAAATGCGCAGTGTATGCAATATAGAAGACAACTTTTGATATTTACAATCACCATTTAAGTACATAGTGTATGCTGTTTCTATTTCCCATAACATACCCAAGGAAATTGATGTTTAGAAAACATAAGTGAATTGCTCTAGGTTCACATACTTAGTAAAGGCAGAACTGAGATTATTATTCTAGAATTTTCATCAAAAGTTTTATACTCTTTCTACTGTATCAAGCTGCTTTTAATGAATGATAAAATAGTGAAAATTAAAATAAAGAATAACTCAAAGAAAAAAAAAAAAAAGTTCAGATCTTCTTTAAGTACAATAGATGATACCTAATCTCCCAAATTTAGTGCTGAATTATCTTTCCTGTATATTCCTATGTATCCATGTCCATGAGTTATTTTTTTTAAATTAAATCTCACATGTTTGTATGAGTTTTATACTTGATAAAATAAGATCCCATTTCTTTTAAGTTTTATACAACACAAGCTATTATGTTAAGTGATCTCGGTTTTAGGTTACAGAATATTAAGAGCTCAAAAACCAGTAACTTTTTTATCCTCTGGCTACAACTTTATACATAATCTACCATTGTTCAGTTGAGAGAGCTTTAAAAGAAAATTAGCTTAAGTTTCTATTCATAACTTTATTAATACAAACATCCCTTAGGATATGTTTTGCATTGTATAAACTATTTGCTTAAACTGTAAATATATCCAATTTTGACATTTTAACATGTAAGACTCTATTAGCTCATGGTTGTAAATTCCATCACTTGTTTCAGATACTAGTCTGAAATAATTCTTAGAAGATTAAATTAAAGATTGTACTAACTTTATCTTTCCAAATACCTTAAGTGCTCTGAGTATTTTGTGAATTTAAATAGTGGAAACCTTACAATATGTAGTGGATAGATTGCTGGGCATAGAGTCAATAAAACCTATATTCAAAACTACTCACTAGCTTGTGGCCTTTGGCAAATCACATTACTTTTCTTCCCCTCATTTCTTTAATCATAAAATATGAAAAATAAGAATACCTACTGAGAATCAAATGGTACATGAACATCACATAAATGCTATCTATTTTTTTTTCCTTTTGACACTTTTCATTTACACTGTAAGATGAAATGAAGTAAAGGAGAGGATGGATGATATGGAGACAGCACTTTGGTGATCTTTATGTTGTTGAAATGGAAATCTAGATATTTATTTTGCAGGGATTTGTAGAAGTCAATTTGAGTTATTAGTTTGTATAATCTTCCATAAATTTCTCCAGGATCACCTGATAAGTATTTATTACCCACTTACTGTATACAAGCACTGAATTAGACATAAAACATACATAGACACACACGTGCACACACACACACACACTGAAAAGAGAGATTTTTCTATATTCTAGTAGGCAAAAGGAATATATATATATATATATATGAATACATAAGGATATATGTGTGTATATGTACATATATATGTATGTGTGTATATATGTACATATATATGTATGTGTGTATATGTATATATGTATGTGTGTATATATACATATATATACATAAATATATATGTGTGTGTGTATATATATACATATATATATATATATATATATATATATATATATATATATATACATATAGGTAGCTAAGAGGTCTGGTATGGGGGAGATATTCTTTGTTTACCATTCACTGTTTGTTTCTCTAGTAGTTTGCTCTTCATTTCTACAAAAATGTATACAGAATGGGTTGAAGGTAATTTCAAAGGGAAGTCAACAAAGATATAGGAGAACCATAAAAGGCTTTTTAAAGAAAATAGGATATAATTGGAATCTTGAAATAAATCAAGGAAAATTAAAAAAAAAAAGTCTAGCACTACTTGTCAAGGATTATTTCATGGCAATTCATTACTCATTCCCAAGAATGTGGACATATAATAAAGTTATACCATTCAAGTCTTCCTTCTTTCCTTTTCATTCCCCTTTTGAAAATGGAATTTGAATAATTACAATCACACTATCATTTCATTTATTGAGATTTGGTGTACACTGGGTTAAAGAGATAGCGTAGAACTGCCTTTTTTTTAAGTTCAATGCTCTAATGCTGGTATGTTCTAATCTCTTAATTAATTCTCTCCATTAATCTTCTTTTTTCATTCAAATTATATGAATGTAGGTAAAGCATATTTCAAAACTAAGTGCTATGTAAATATTAACTCACCATCATCTTTATCATCTTCATCATCAAAGTTATGCATAAGTCACTCAGATCCAACTCTAAACTTTCATTCATTCATTCTTTTAAGCAATCACTCATATTCACATTCATGTACTAATTCATCATTTGACTGACTTTTCTTCACCACAATCATACAATTAATTGCAGTAGAATCTATCCCTCTGTTTATATAGATAGCTGTTCAGTCTGGGAAAAGAACATTGTAGACATTGCCTCATAAAGTAAAAAGGTTTTCTTTTCTTTAATTTTTTAACTTTAGAAACCTTTTATATAAGTTTACAAACTTTATTGTGGTAATAATTTCACTCAGTAACTTCTTCAAAATCTATTGGGGAATTATGCATTTGGCAAGCCAAAAAAAAAAAGAAATAGACATAGACACATGGATCCCTGGTTAGTTTTGCCATTTTGATAGCTAGAGAAAAGGATAATTTCATATTGACAATACACCTTTAATAATAAATAAACAAATAAAATGTACACCACAAAAAAAAAAACTGCTCAGCTCATATGAATGTGAAATCAATGTAACTGTTTTATGTTCAGAGCTATGATATAAATATTTAACAATGGACTCACCAAACAAAGAACATGTTTTAAATTAAATCTGTATTATTAACATTTTCTTCATCATTTTCTTAAATCCAGGCAACCATTAAGACAATGAAGAAGACATGACATGTAGCTGATTGGTTTTAAGATACAAATGCTCACACTAATATTTTAGCAAAAGGTTTTATAACTCTCTGGATTCTCTATCCCTGCGGTCTTGTATATCAAGTCAATATCACCAATGGATCATGTCTAATTCTGCCTTCTCTATACCCATCTAACTCCTTCTCCTGAAAAGCACTGAAGTAGTGTTTAAAATAATATGACACTAGTTTGTTTTCTTTACACATATACTCCTGAATGAGAAATGATAATGTCTTCTTCACTGATCAATTCTTCTTTCACCCTCATTCTCTACAGTACCTAGCCAGTATATCTGTGGATTCTAGGATTATTTTATGTTACAATATGCCATAATCAAGGGTTATTTTAGTAATTATTGATCTACTTGCTAACTTATTAAAGTCTCTGAGACCTGGAAAGTATAATGGATAACATACATTCTTGTTGTAAATGCAGGGGCTCTCAGTATCTTCTTATCCCAGCTATTCTATCACCAAAGTAACCTTCTGCTTCCCAAAATTTGCTTGGGAAATTGTCACCTAAAAATAACTTAGAATAGTACATATAAAGGTGACAGATAAGTTCTACTTTGCTCTGGCTACCCTCTACTCTCTTCTAATTTGGGAACTAAATCTAGGTGACTGCCAAGTAGCTTACACTTAAGAAATCAATGCCATTATTAAATAATTTTCAATCAATTATCTGTCCAAAAGTTTCTCAAGTGAATTTATTCTGAGGGTTTAAATATTCTAAGACCCTTAACTTCTCACTTTTTAAAATAATTTTTCTCCTCTTTGTAACCCTTTCCATATCCATGACTAAACAATTACATTAAATTAATGGTTTTCATTATTTATTTTCGGGTAGAAACTTCAGAACAGAGTTAACAGATTCACTTGGAACTGTACAAGATTGTAAATGTTCTAACTAAAATTTACACAAACACAACAGTAGAGTTGTTGGCTCCCAGTCTGAATCTTTCTCTAATTGAAGACATTCTATTGTTACTTTAATGCAGGTTTTTTACCTGGAGTCTGTGAACTAATTGTTTTTTTTTAATATTTTAATAATTTCAATTTAATTGGTATTCTTTATAATATTATGTATTTTATTTTATGCATTTAAATAGTATTTGAGAAATATCCTACAGGTTTTACAAGACTGGAAAGTAAATTCATTTTACACACACACACACACACACACACACACACACACACACACACACAATTAAGAAATATTGATTTTAAGTATCTGAGTGAATAAAGTTCTCAGAGTATTTTCATTTCTATATTTCTGGAATTTTTTTAATGATTATTATTTTTTATTTTCAAGGGATATGCATAGATTATTTTCAACATTCACTCTTGCAAAACCTTGTGTTCTGAATTTTTTTTTCTCTCCCTACCTTCCCCCTAACCTCTCTCCTAGATGGCAAATAATAAAATAAATATTAACCATGTGCAGTTCTTCTATACATAATCTCACAATTATGCTGTGTAAGAAAAATCAGATCAAAAAGGAAAAAAATGGGAAAGAAAACAAAATATAAGTAAACTACAATAAAGAAGTGGAAATACTATATTGTGGTTTGCTCTCAGTATCCACTGTCCTTTCTCTGGGTGAAAATAGCTATCTTCATGACAAGACCTTTGCACCTGGCCTGAATCACTTTGCTATTGAAAAGAGACTTCAGAATTGAACTTCATATAACCTTGCTGTTGCTGAGTACAAAATTCTCCTGGTTCTACTAACTTCACTCAGTATTAGTTCATGTAAGTTTCTCAAGGTCTCTCTAAAATCATCCTAATGATTGTTTCTTGTAGAATAATATTCCATAATAATATGCCCTAACTTATTCAGCTGCTCTCCAATTGATGGCACCTACTCAGTTTCTAGTACCTTGCCAGTACAAAAAAGGCTGCTACAAACATTTTTTGCATATGTGATTATTTATATGATCTATGCAGGCCTAGTAGAAATATTGCTGGATCACAGGATATTCACAGTTTAATGGAACTCTTTTGTATTTTTTTAATTTATTCTAAATTGTCTTTCAAATTGTTTACTATTTGAGTAAAAATAGAAATAAAGGTTTGTCATTAGCTGAAGACACTTTATTAAGGACAGAGCAATTAATATGTTCTATCATATTATTTGTTTATATTGTATTATTACTTCCTTATTGCATAACTTATAATAGTTTATCACATTTTTATGTAAAATAAATACAAGAAAGATTAATGTATTTGTAGAGGTAGAATAATAGGTTAATATAAACAATTGAAAATTCAACTCTCCAGCTCAAAAGAGTAATAAAATTAAAAATATTTTTTATCATATGCCCATATGCTCCTAATGTCTATCTGACAAATTAACTTACTGCCATTCTGTAAATCCCCTGAGTTCACATGGGTTCGTAAAGATGTCTGGAGTTATTACAATTGTTTAATGCCCTTCCATTATTGACAGTTTTTCTTCTCATGCTTTCCCCTTGGTAATGTTCTGTCCAACTTTTTTTTAAATGATCTCAGAAGGCAATCTGTCTAACATATTGGTGGTGCTCTAGGTGTATTTAATGATGACGAATCTTTTGCAACAGGGGAATGCTTGTGTTGTCTGGATGATTGGAAACTCCAAATCATCAATGTGTTGACTGCAAGAGAAGTAGAAAAGTGATGAAAGAAAGGTATATATTTGAAGGTAGAAGACCAAAGGTTAATTCCTGAGGGCTTCTCCCTAACTATAAGACTCTGAGGAAATCTTTCATTTTATATATCTTCAATATTTGTAAAATGTAAATAATGCAATTACCCTTATCTTAAATGATTTTGAAAGCAAAACTAAATAATGTGGATAAAGTGCTGCATCTTCAAACAATTGTATAAACAATGATGTTATCAACATAATTATTTGCTCCAATGATATGGATTCATTCCATTTCAGTTGTATCTGTTCATGTTATCCAACTCCTGTTTCTCCAATATTTACATGAGTTCATCATAGGTATTCAACTCAAAGATTTAAGAGTCATTCTCAGGACACCACAAAGATGTCAGTGGAACACACATCTTGTGCATATAATATACTTTACTTTCAGCAAATAACAAGCCAGTTTTCTTATTCTTTTATCATTTATCTGTTGGTAGCCTGCATTTTTTCCCATTTTTGTAACTATTTTTGTAGATGGTGGCATAGTTTATTAGAAATTAGCATTAATTTCTCCATTGTTATAAATTAAATTCTTTGGAAGCTAGCATTATAATGAATAACAATAATATATAGTGCTTTAAAATTTTTGACACTTTATGTATGTAGTCTCACTTTTGCCTCATAAAATATTGTGAAGTAGGTATTTTCATTGTAGTTTTGAATTTCTAATTAATTATTTTAAAAATACATTGCTTTATGAATCATATTGGGAGGGAACAAATGGGAAAAATAATGAGAGAAGAAAAAAAAACAGTAAAAATAATTGGCATAACATGTGTTGATTTAGACAGAATCTCCTTAAATCTCTTTCCAAAGTTTATTGGGATTGCTTTGGATTGCTGAAGCACTAAGAAGAACCAAGTTTTTCATCACACATTTTTTTTGCTGTTATTGCATGCAATGTAGCATAATTTCCAGTTCTTTCTATAATCTGTTTGTTTGTCATTTTTTCATAAGACAATAATATTCCATTAACTTCCCATACCATACCTTATTCAGTCATTCCCCAATTGATAGACATCTACTCATTTTTTCATTTCTTTATTATCTCAAAAATAGCTGCTACAAATATTTTTACACGTAGGTTCTTTTCCCTTCTTTATGATTTCCTTTGGATATAAACCCATTCCTCAGTAAAATTTTTATAACCATTGAATGTAGTTTCAAATTGCTTATCAGAATGCTTGGATCATTTCACAACTCCACCTGCAATTCAATAGTGACCCAGTTTTCTGATATTCTCACCAACATTTGTCATTGTCTTTTTCCATCATCTTAGCTAACCTGAGAAATGTAAAGTAGTAACTCAGAGTTGTTTTAATTTTCATTTCTCTAATTAATAGTACCTGAGAGCATTTTATCATATGGCTATAGATGGCTTTAATTTCATCATCTGAAAATTGTTCATATCCTTTAACTATTATTATTATTATTATTATTATTATTATTATTATTATTAATCGGGGAATGACTTGCATTCTAATACATTTAACAAAGTTCTTTATATATTTTAGAAATAAGATCATTGGTTTTAAAGATTTTTTCAAAGTTTTTTATTTCCCTTTTAATGTCATTTCTGTTTAGTTTTGTTGTGCAAAAACTTCTTAATTTAATGTAATCAAAGTTATCAATTTTGCCTTTCATAATGTAATCTCATACTTTTTTATTCATAAATTTATCTCTTCTCCAAATATCTGAGAGGTAAATTATCCATTGCTCTCCTAATTTGTTTATGGTGTCATCCTTTATGCCCAAATCATGTACCCATTTTGATTTTATTATGGTATGGGTCGTGAGATGTAGGTCTATGCTGAGTTTCTGGCATTATTTTTCATTTTTCCTAGCAATCTTTGGCAAATATTGAGTTTTTATTCTAGAAGCTGGAGTTTGGGGAGGGAGTGAGTTATCAAATACTAGATTGCTATAGACCTGATCCACACTCTACTTCTTAGTCAGTACCAAATGGTTTTGATGACTGCTGCTTTATATTATAGTTTTAGGTTTGATACTGCTAAGTCAACATATTTTGTAACTTTTTTCATTAAATCCCTGGATATTATTATCATTTCTAGTTCTATAAAATTATTTTGACAATTGGATTTGTATTTGACAGTTTGATTGACCTATATAAATAGGTCAATTTAGTCAGAATTTTCATGCTTGTTATCTTAGCTCTGCCTACCCATGCACAACTGATATTTTGCTAATTTTTAAAATCTTACTTTATTTGTGTGAGAAGTGTTTTGTAATTATGATTATATAGTTCTTGGGATTGTCTTGGCAGGTAGACAGCTAAATATTTTATTTTATCCATAATATTTTAAATGGAATTTCTCTTTCTATCTCTCGCTGAAAGACTTTGTCAGTAATACATAGAAATGCTTATGACTTATGTGAATTTATTTTATATCCTGCAACTTTGACTCTTGTCTCTATTGTCAGAACCTTCATTGCAATTTTGGAATGGAGCAAAATAAGATAGAAAAAAAAAGTCAAGTGACTTATTTAGATTCATATTATTATTATTTAGAGTCACTAAATGACTGAAGCAATGTATGAATTTTTATTAAGCTACTTAGGTGCCACCATTGTATTCTGTGACTTATAGTTATATAACACACAAAGAATACTGGCATTAAAAAGTTATAATTTTAGATCAAGAATTTGGGGGATTTAATGGGAAAAAATGCAAATGAAAATGACTTAGCTCTATCAGACCTAAAAGTAGCTGTCATTTGATACTTGCTAAGAAATACATTAGTCAATCAGTGGACTAGATTAGGTTCACAAAACAAACTATATAATGATTATAGTAATCATGTGTTTTATAAATCTAAAGATGCCAGTTTCTAGGATAAGAACTCACTATTTGACCAAAAATGCTGACGAAATTAGAAATTAGTATGGCAGAAATTAGCCATTACAATACCATATATTAAGATAAACTCAAAATGGGTTCATGAATTAGACAAAAAGAGTGATACTGTAAGCAGATTGGAAGAACCAAGGATACTGTACCTCTCAAATCTGTGGAGAAGGAAGGAATGTGTGGCCAAACAAGAAACAGAGTACATTATGGAATGTGAAATGGATAATATCGATTATATAAAGTTAATTTTTTTTTATAAAAACAAGACCAGTGCAGATAAGATTAGAAGAAAAGCAATAAACTGGAAAAATATTTTTATATTCGTGTTCTGATTAAAGCCTCACTTCTAAAATACAGAGAACTGGCTCAAATTTAAAAGAATACAAGACATTCATTCTTCAAGTGATAAATGAAAAATTAAAGTGGAGAATCACTCAAAAATCATTTTAAGGGCAAAAAGTACTCGTGAACAGCTTGTAATGATGTATGATTAGGAAATATACCAAATATTTGTTAAAAATTCATTAGGGGAACATATGATCAGAATAAAAAGATAGGCTGGTCTGAGAAAGAAAAACAAATTATAGTTTATATCAAATTATAGTTTATATTGAGGATAGTGTAGAGAACTTTCTAATCACAACAAAGAATCTTTTTTTTTTCTTTCTTCTCCCTCATTAATATGTTACCAACTTATTTTATACTATGCCAAAACAGGCAACTTTTTCTGCCAACTTAATTCATATAGGCAACACTTATAAAACTCTTGACATTGAAGACCAGATTCCAATATGCTTTGGTAGAGGTAGCATACTCCCTTAGGAACTTCTCAATCTGAGGAAATCTCAGATGTAGAGGAAAATGGAAATGGGGGGAGTAGAAAAGGGACATTACTAAAAAACAAAACAAAAAAAATACTAAGGTAAATTTATATAATTTATATATATAAATATATAATTTATATAATTATATAAATTTATATGTAAGTATATTATATAAATTTAGTTTAATTGCTACTTATCTGAAATTCTCACTTGTTTTCTTATAATTTAAAATAATTTCTGGCATAAACAGAAAAAAAACAGATTTTCCTTTAGTTTTAAATAAATATTGTTCTCATAAATAAATATAATCTGTATTTTATTAAAGTTCCCACAGTGAGCCAGAGCAGATATTATGTCTTAAGATATTTCTAAGTTTTGATGGATTTGAGATAAACCCTTCATGCCTTGCAATTTTGCAAGATACTTATATTAGAGGCAGTCTTCTCTTTCATTTTGAAAGTTTTATTTCCATAATTTAAAATGGCTTATAAGGATGCCCTCTGAATGTTGCCAATATGATTATATAATTGTTTATTTGGCTTTGAAAATTATTTTCATCCTAGGATAAATATGGATATTGAAATGCTGATGTCACTTTATAGCATAAGATTATTTTCAGAAAAACTGGGAGTCCATCCAGAGGGCAGCAAATGACTTTTTTTGCCAAGTTAAGTTTTTCGTTTTTATTGAACCAAAACGCATTATTTTTAGGAGAAAGAAAATAAACAATTTTGAAGATAATCTAATTATAGAATCATTAGACATTTATAACCTCCCTTATATTTTCATAGAAAACATATTCTAATGTTCATCTGGTGATAGACATGTGTAAATACTTCACATCTAAGACAGATGTTAGGAAATTCACCACTGTGAACATATTCTTTTTGACTTTATTTTGGATGACATAAGGGGATTTAAAAGACAAGTCTCATGTCAGTGTTTTAATAGGTAAGGATGATTATGATTCATTCCTTCAATATTTAACCTCCAACCTACACTACCCATTGATGCCATATTAACTTTCTCACACATAGTCTTGATCATTTTGCTCTACTTCTCATAAAACCACAACAGTTTTTGATTGAATATAGAACATCTAAGTTTTCTTTGGTATTATATAACATTTCTAATGTATTTTTCTTTCTTTCTACACTTCTCTTTCCCCATTCATTTATATCTAGACTACATGACAATCAGTTGGGTCTACTTTTTTGTTTTATGGACACTTGCCAAAGTTTCTGATGCATATACATTTACCAGATGAAATTCTATCCTTTAATCTCTTTCTCATTCTATTCTCAGAGAGCATTATGTAAATTTACAAAACTAATACTTTCCAAGGAAGATTTGTTGAAAGCTTTTTTATATAAATTAGCCCATTTCATCTTCACAGCTCAGGGAGATAGGTGCTATTATTATCCCCATTTTACAGGTAACAGAAATGAATCTCAAATAGGTTAAGTTATTTGCCCAGCTAGGGAATATCTGAAGCAGATTTAAATTTACATTTTCCTGATTCTAATCCCTTTGCTATATCCACTTCACATATTTTAGTGGAATGGACTTAAGAGTTAATGTTCATATCATCTCTCAGATTCCAGCTGAGTGACTATGGACAAGTTACTCATTCTGAAATTCATTTTCCTTCTCTTTAAGATGAAAATAATTATAGAGGCAGTATGAATATCACATGATTCATAAACCACAAAATAGATGTTAGCATTAATTAACTCCATACATTTAAACATAAATGGTCCCCACAAGTTCTATCCTGTTAATAGAGATATAGTGTAAAAAACTATGGAATCTGATGACAAATGAGCAATATGGAAAATGAAAAGAATGCTGGATTTCAAAAAAGGAAACTTATCATCCAAATCCTACCACATATTACCATAGACAAATAATTTCATTTCTCTGAACCTCAGTCATCTTATATGAAAAACAAAGGGTTGGATTATATGATTTCTTGTGGTCACTTCTGGTTCTAATTTTACAAATTTTAAATTAGATGTACTCTACACCAGTGTCAATTATATATTAATTCTGCATTTTTCCAATTTTATTGAATGTTCCTTTTATTTTAAAATCTTAAAGGTAACTTTAACTTCAGTTTTAAGTTTTTTTTCACTATATTTTTCCATTAATTATATATAAAATTCATTTATCTCATGTTTTACTAATTTATTAAGTGCTTTTGGAGGTTTATTTTTCTCTGAGTATTCCTTTAGCTGCACATTAAATATTTTTAATGTCAGAAAATTATTGTTTTTTTTCAAAAAGCGGTTAGTTGTTTCTCTAATTTATTCTTACATACATTAATCATTCAGAATATTATTGTTTATGATTTGAATCTATTTTATGTGTCCATATTTAATTACAGTTTTATTGTTATTACATATAATTGTTGTTTAATAGTTCTGCTTGTATATTTATTTATTAATTTACCTAGAACATAATCCATACCTGAAAAGCTGTTGAAATCATGTGTATTTTTTTATAACCTCATTCAAAAAACTCCCTTAACTTTTCCTTTAATGTTTTGGGTTTGTGTTATTGTAGTTGTTTGCTCAAGAGCTAATCAATTTCTTCAAAAGCATAACTACCAGATGCTTCATATTTCCCTTTGATCCAAGAGATACATGATTCTTTTATAGTAATAGTCATCTAGAGAGTATGTAAAGCACCTTTCTACATTTTCCACCTTTTATGGGCTATATAATATCATCTCACTGACATGAACTCTTGTATAAATTCTGTATGTACATTCCTTGGAGAATTTGCTGTGCAGCTAGTGCTCCTCCCCAGGCCCTACCCATCTATAAGTCTCTGAAAAAATAAGGAGAATTGAAGAAAATGGTGACTTTAGCAATGGCATTAGAATGAGCATCATACAGTTCATAACTTGATAACATAAGTCAGTATGCATGGATGTTCCCTGGCCCCAAATCAATCTTTGAATGGATATTACAAGAGAGAGCATATTTCAGTGGAAAGGGCACCATTTTGAAGCCCAAATAACTGATATTTAATCTTGATAATCCATAGTAAGATTTATGTAACTTGGGATAATTAACTTCATGTCTCTACCACTCAGATTCTTCTATTGGATGGCATGAGTTTAATCAGGTGATATGAATCACATTAAGAAAGAATAATAACCAGAAAAAAAGTAGATGATAGTCTCACCATGCACTGTCTTCATCAGAACCCATCTGTAGATGATAGTCTCACTGTATACTCTCATAATCAGAACTCATCTAGAGTAGGATATTCAGTTCTGGAAAGTACAGTTTAAATAATATCTTGCTAAATCAGAAAGATTCTCTGCAGGGGGCATTGGATATAGTAATGAGCTTTGAATATCAGTCTTATATAATGCTATATAATTAATTACAGGAACTATCTATTTTAGCCAAGAAAACACAAGTGTGAAAGGGAAAATTCAATAACTACTTGAAAAGGAAGGGAAATGTTCCTTTTTTACCTCCAAGGCTGAATTAGTAGAAATAGATATATGATGCAAAGAAAAATAAAAGCTTTGTTATAGGAAACAAAACACAAAACTTCCTAACATCTAAACTTCCCAGAATAGAACAGGTGGAATAGGTGGAAAGGAGAACTGGGGTGGAGCCAAGATGGGGGAGAAGCCAGATGGAACTTTTTAAGCTCTCATTCCTTTCTACCAACTATTTAATTCACCCTCAAAAACAGTGCTTGACTGGCAAAACCCACAAAGATTGGAAGTACAACTACTTACCAAAGGAAAAGAACCTGGAATATCACGAGAAAAGGTTTGACCTTAGGTGGTGGGAGTAGACCAGCACAGAGCAAGGATAGAAAGAGGAGTGGGAGACCTCTGTGGTTGGAAGGTTTACATAAAGCTCTCTGCCATAGCTTGACTGCTTTGCTTCAGTGGTGGAGTAGTGAACCAGCAGAGAAGTTGGAGCCTAGGGTAGAGGGTACTCTGAGAGACGTCAAAGCCTGAAAGGATCTGGCTGCACCAACACAGGACCAGAAGTGACTCAGCACAGACCATAACACAGCTCTTCCCAGCATTCTGCAGCAAGGGGCTTATGTTGAGGGGCAGTCACACAGAGCAGGGGCACAATCTGAGACAGCCTCTTATCTGCACAGTGAGGGACTCAGCCTGGGGTAGTGGAATTTCCAGAGTTTGACTGTTCTCCCCAGGCAGAGACACTTCCAGTGTGGTGAGGGATAGGATGACTGTGAATACTCAAAGTGGGCATTTGTGGGGGACAGTGATACCTTTGCTCCTTAATCTCTAGCCCCAAGGCAGTCACGAATCCTGAAAGCATGCCTCCTCACAGGGCACTTACACAGCCCTGCCCATGATACCCAGGCATAGCCACTTCCACGTGGAGCTTTTCCCAGAGTCCTCCCACAGCTCGGCCATTCCTTGCAGCCCATTGAGAGGACAGATATTTTTCAGATACCCATCTTTGCTCTGCAGAGGAAGCTGGTAACCTCCTTGCACTGAAGGCAAACACTGAAGGCTTTAAAAAAATGAGTAGTAAAAAAAAATGAAAAAAACAATTGACAGCTTCAATGAAGAAAAAGAGCAGGTTTCCAACCCTGAGGAGACTAACAGCAGACAACCTCCAGACAATACCCCAAATAATGCTCTCCTAGAAGAGACTATTAAAAATCTAAAAAGAGAATTAGAAGAAAAATGGGGAAAGGAAAGAGAAGTTATGCAAGAGAATAACAATGTCTAGAATTGTGAATTAGAAAAGGTAAACAACTTCCTGAATGTGAATTGGAAAAGATAAAGAATTCACAGGAAGTGCAGAGAAACAGAATTAGGGAGTTGGAAAAAGTAAAGAAATCACAGGAAATTAGGATCTGTGAATTGGAAAAGATAAAGAAAATAGGATGTGTGAATTGGAAAGATAAAAATAACTAAAACAAGTTTAGTGAAACGGAAAAATAAAATTCCATAGAGCAAAACAACTCATTTAAAAACTCAACTGGACACATACAAAAAGAAGTTAAAAAAGCTAATGAAAAATATAACTCATTAAAAATTAGAACTGAACAAATAGAAATGAATGATTCATTGAGACATCAAGAATCAGTCAAGCAAAACCAAAAAAATGAAAATCTGGAGAAAAATGTCAACTATGTATTTGCCAAAATGACAGACAGACCTGGAAAATATTTCTAAGAGAGACAATCTGAGGATATTGGACTTTGCGAAAATTATGATGAAAAAAAAAAAAACCTAGATACTATTTTATAGGAAATCATCAAAGAGAACGGCCCAGAGGTAATAGAACCAGAAGGTAAAATAGGCATTGAAAGAATTCATTGACCACCGTCACTCAGGATCTGGCTGCCTCCACATTAAAGGATCGAAGGGCCTGGAATCTGATATTCTGAAAGGCAAAAGAAGTTGGAATGCAGCCAAGAATGAACTACCCAGCTAAGGTTAGCATTTTCTTCCATGTAAGAAGATGGACATTTAATGAAACAGAAGAATTCCATATGTTTCTAAGGAAAAAAACAGATCTAAACAAAAAATTTGATCTCCAATCATAGGACTCAAAAGAAGCAGAAAAAGGTAAAAGGAAATTTTGAGAACTGTATTTCTCTTGTGGATATACATTAAGACTACATGTATATTTTGATTTTAATGATATAACAAATTAAAAAAGGGGGAAGTGGAAATGGAAAGGGGATATACCATGTCAGAAAAAGGGAAAAGGGAAAAGGGATCTATCATACCTAATTTTCCCAATATTTGATTTACCTCTTTAATTTCTTTCTTATTTGTTTTGTGGTTTGATTTATCTAATTCTGAGAGTGCAAAGTTGAAATCTCCCATTATTATACTTTTGTTTCTTCTTGCAACTCTTTTAACTTCTCCTTTAGGAAGTTAGATGCTATACCACTTGGTGCATATATATTCAGTATTGAAATTGCTTCATTGTCTATGCTACCCTTTAGCAAGATATAGTTTCCTTCCTTAACACTTTTGATTAGATCAATTTCTGCTTTTGCTTAATCTGAGATAATGATGACTACCCCTACTTTTTTTACTTCACCTGAAGCATGATTGATTCTGCTCCAGGCTTTTAACTTTACCCTGTATGTATTTCCCTGCTTTAAATGTGTTTCCTGTAAACAACATATTGTAGGGTTCTGAGTTTTGATCCATTCTGCTATTTGTCTCCACTTAATGGGAGAGGTCATCCTATTCACATTTACAGATAAAATTACTAATTCTGTATTTCCTGCCATCGTATTATCCCCAGATTATGCTTTTCTTTTTCTTTGCCCCCACTGAACCCCTTTCCCAGTATTAAACTTATGAGCCCCACTTGAGTCACATAGCCCTTCCTCTTTAATATCCTTTCCTCCTCACTTTAAATCCCTTTCCCTTTCTTTTTCCCTTTCCTTATTACTCTTTTCCTTTTCCCTTTTCCTCTCCCCCTTTTTAATGAAGTGAGAGAAAATTTTCTGTAAAGCAATATATCAATTATTTTCTCTTTGAGCCAATTCTGATGAGAATAAAGGTTCTGATAAAGGCTTCATTTAAAAAATATATAGAGAACTGACTCTAATTCATAAGAAATCAAGTCATTATCCAATTGATAGTCAAAGGATATGAAAAGACAATTCTCAGATGAAGAAATTGAAACTATTTCTAGCCATATGAAAAGTTGCTCCAAGTCATTATTCATCAGAGAAATGCAAATTCAGACAACTCTGAGATACCACTACATACATGTCAAATTGGCTAGAATGACAGGGAAAGATAATGTGCAATGTTGGAGGGGATATAGAAAAACTGGGACACTGATATATTGTTGATGTAATTGTGAATACATCCAGCCAATCTGGAGAATGGTTTGGAACTATGCTCAAAAAGTTATCAAACTGTGCATACCCTTTGATCCAGCAGTGTTACTACTGAGCTTATATCCCAAAGAGGTTTTAAAGAAGGGAAAGAAACATGTATGTGCAAAAATGTTTGTGGCAGCCCTCAAAAATGCTGGCAGACAAAAATAGAGGGACTGGGACTTCTATGTAGTGCTTCGTGGTCATCTGTAAGAGTTCTTTCTTTGGATGTAGCTGGTTCAATTCATTACTGCTCTATTGGAACTCTCAATTTTGAAGAGGGCCACGTCCATCATGTTTGATCATCATATAGTATTTTTATTGAAGAATATAATATTCTCCTGGTCCTGCTCATTTCACTCAGCATCAGTTCATGTAAATCTCTCCAGGTCTTTCTGAAATCATCTGGTTGGTGTTATAATTTGTCAAAAGTTTGTTTGTTTGTTTTTTTTGCATCTATAAATTATCATATGATTTGTGTTGCTTTTGTTATTGATAATAGGGTCTATTATTGTAATAGTTTTCCTTGTATTGAACCACCTCTGCATTCCGGGTATAAATACCATTTTGTTATAGCGTTTGAACCTGCAGATTAATTGATGTAATCTCTTTGCCAAAATTTTATTTAAAAATTTTGCATAAATACCCATTGGTAAGATTGGTCTGTAATTTTCAATTTTCTTTCACTGCTTTACTTCTTCCTGATTTAGGTATCATAACATATTTGTTGCATAAAAGGAATTTGGCAGAGTTCCTTTTTTATCTATTTTCCCAAACAGTGTAGATAAAGTTGGAATCAATTACTCTATAAGTTTACTTGCAAATAATGTAGCTTAGGAGATTTTTTTTTTTGTCTTAGTGACTCCATTAATAGCTTGTTCAATTTAATTTTCTGTAAAATGGGCCCATTTAAGTAATTTATCTTCTCTTCTGTTAATCTGGTCAATTTATATTTTTGTAAATATACATCCATTTCTCTTAAATTGTCAAATTTGTTGCCATAAATTTGGGTAAAATAGCTCCTAAATATTGCTTTAATTTCTTCTCCATTGATAATAATTTCAACATTTTCATTTGCGATGCTTAATTGTTTTTTTTTTCTTTCTTTTTTCTACTCAAATTAAACAAAGGTTTATCTGATTTGTTGGTTTTTCTTCATAAAACCAAATCTTAATTTTATTTATTAGTTCCATAATTTTCTTTTTTAGAAATTTATAAATCTCTGTTTTAGAATTTCTAATTTAGTATTTAATTGAGGTTTTTAGATTTGTTTTTTTCTAGCTTTTTAATTACATGCCCAATTCATGAATCTCATCTTTCTCTATTTCATTCATGCACCTATTTAGAGAAATAAAATTTCTCATTAGATATGGACCCACACTTAACACCATATGCCAAGATAAGATTAAAATGGATCCATGATTTAGGCATAAATAATGAGATCATAAATAGATTAGAGGAACAGAGGATAGTCTACCTTTCAGACCTGTGGAGGAGGAAGAAATTTATAACTAGAGAAGAACTAGAGATCATTATTGATCACAAAATAGATTTTGATTACATCAAACTAAAAATATTTCTGTACAAACAATACTAATTCAAACAAGATTAGAAGGGAAGTAACAAATTGGGAAAATATTTTTTATAGTTAAAGGTTTTGATAAAGGTCTCCTTCCAAAATATATAGAGAATTGATCCTAATTTATAAGAAATCAAACCATTCTCCAATTGATAAATGGTCGAAGGATATGAACAGACAATTCTCAGATAATGAAATTGAAACTATATCCACTCATATGAAAGAGTGTTCCAAATCACTACTGATCAGATAATGCAAATAAAACAACTCTGAGATATAACTATACATCTGTCAGATTGGCTAAGATGACAGGAACAAATAATGATGAATGTTGGAGGGGATGTGGGAAAACTGGGACACTAATACATTGTTTGTGGAGTTGTGAAAGAATCTGGCCATTTTGGAGAGCAGTCTGGAACTATACCCAAAAAGTTATCAAACTGTGCATACCCTTTGATCCAACAGTGCTACTACTGGGCTTATATCTCAAAGAAATACTAAAGAGGAGAAAGGGACTTGTGTGTGCCAAAATGTTTGTAGCAGCTCTTTTCGTAGTGGCTAGAAACTGGAAGATGAATGGATGTCCATCAATTGGAGAATGGTTGGGTAAATTATGGTATATGAAGGCTATGGAATATTATTTCTCTGTAAGAAATGACCAGCAGGATGAATTTAGAAAGGCTTGGAGAGACTTGCATGAACTGATGCTGAGTGAAATGAGCAGAAACATTCTTCAACAACAATACTGTATGAAGATGTATTCTGATGGAAGTGGATATCTTCAACATAAAGAAGATCCAACTCACTTCCAGCTGATCAAGGATGGACAGAAACAACTACACCCAGAGAAGGAACACTGGGAAGTGAATATAAATTGTTAGCACTACTGTCTATCTACCCAGGTTACTTATACCTTCAGAATCCAATACTTAACGTGCAACAAAGAAAATTGGACTTACACACATATATTATATCTAGGTTATACTGTAACACATGTAAAATGTATGAGGTTGCCTGTCATCTAGGGGAGGGAATACAGGAGGGAGGGGAAAATCTGGAAAAATGAATACAAGGGATAATGTTATAAAAAATTACTCATGCATATATAGTCAAAAATGTATAATTATAAAATTAATTTAAAAAAAAAAGAAATAAAATTTCTCCTAAGGACTGCACTGGCTGCATATCATAAGTTTTGCTATGTTGTCTCATTATTATCATTCTTTTGTATTAACTTATGAATTGTTTCTGTGATTTGTGGTTTGATCCACTCATTTTTTTAGAATTAGATTATAAAATTTCCAAATGGTTTTTAGTTTACCTTTATAATCTCCTTTATTGAATATAATTTTTATTGTATTGTGGTCTGCAAAGGAAGCATTTACTATTTCTGCCATTCTGCATTTGATAGTGAGGATTTTATGTCCTAATACCTGATCAATTTTTGTGTAAATGCCATTTGATGCCAAGGGTAAGGTGCATTCTGCGAGATGGAGCCAAGATGGTGGAAAATAGGCAGGTCTTTATCTGAGCTCTTCCTGGTGTCCCTCCGTTCAACACAAAATCAAGCCTCTGATCTTCTTTCAGAGGGATAGACTCCACAAATATTTGCAGAGCAACAAATTTCCAACAGAAGATATTTAACTTCAGAAAAGCTCTTTTTCAATCACAGGAGGAGGCAGCCCAGTACATTTAAACTACAGGTTCTTAGAATGATGTGGCAAGCATGGAAATCTACTGGGAGGTTCTTAGCCAAAATTCAGCAGCATTAGCTGTCCTGGTTCAGAAGACAATGGATCAGAAGATTAGCTGGGAGACAACCACACAAATAGTGAGCATCTGCACACCAGAATAACATGGGACTTGGCTAAGCCCAACCAGCATCAGAAGAATGTCACCAGCAATTCTGATGGATATGGTTCTTTTCAATGATAAGATAATTCAGGACACTTCCAAATGTTCTTGTGATAAAGAGAACCATCTGCACCCAGATGGAGCACTGTGGGTACTGAGTGTGATTTACAACATATTATTTTCACTCTTTTTGTTGTTGTTTTCTTGCATTTTTGTATTCTTTTTCATTTTTTTTTTCTTTTTGAGCTGATTTTCCTTGTGCAGTAAGATAATTGTTGAAATATGTATAGAAAATTGCACATGTTAACACATATTGCATTACTAGTCATCTAGGGAAGGGAGTAGGGAAAAGGGAGGGAAAAAATCTGTTACACCAGGTTTTGCAAGGCTGAATATTGAAAATTATCTATGCATATGTTTAAAACAAAACTTAACAATAGAAAATAAAATTTTGTAACAAAAAAGAGAAAAATGAAAAGTTGCATTCCTTTCTGTCCCTATTCAATTTTTTTCAAGTGATCTGTCATATCAAGGTTTTGTAGAATCCCATTAACCTCCTTTTCTTGTTTATTTTGTGGTTAGCTTTGTCTGATTCTGAGAAGGGATTAGTGAGGTCCACAATTGATATAGTTTAGCTTTCTATTTCTTCCTATAACTAACAAACACTTTTCTTGGAATTTGGCTGCTCTACCATTGGACACATAACCATTTGGTATCCTAACATTTCATTGTTTTTCATACCCTTTTCATGATGTTCATTCCTTATCTTTTAAATAAGATTTATTTTTATTTTTGTTTCATCTGATATCAGAATTGTTGTTCCTCTTTTATTATGTCAGTGGAAACATAAGAAATTCTGTTCCAGTGTTTTAGTTTTACTATATGCCTCTCTGTGTCAAATATGTTTCTTGTAAACAAAATATTGGTGGATTATGCTTTGAAATCTACTCTGCTATTAATTTCTGTTTTATGGGAGAGTTCATCCCATTCACATTCACAATTATAATTACCAGCTTTATATTTCTATTTTCTCCCCTCTATATACTTTTGTTCTATTTCCTGTCTTTAGAAATATTTTCTTTTACTCACCTCACTCACTATTTTATCTCCTAACATCCCTCCCAACTTCTCTTAGTATTGTTTTTTTTTTTAATGCACCCCACACACTACCTTATCTTCCTTTCCCCCCTTCTCTTACCTTTTTTTTCCCCTAGTATTTCTGCCCTCCCTGGTAGCCCTCCTTTTTCTTTCCTCTTTCTCCACCTGCTTCTTTATTGTGTTAAATAAATTTCTTTACTCAACTGAATAATTAAGTTATTCCCTCTAAAAGCCAAAACTAATGAGATCAAGCTTCAGAAAATGCTAATTCCTCTGTTTTCTTTCTCTCCATTGTAACAGATTGTTTACACTACTTCATGTAAGCTAATTAGTCACATTATGCCTATAAGTTGCTTTTTTCTAGTTCAGACCTTTTCTTACCCCTTAAGGTCTTTTTATTTGATAGCATCTTATCAGAGTCCATTCACAACTACACTTTCAGTCCATGTTGTGATTTCCTGTTTGCTCCAGTGACAGATATATTCTCAGAATTACAAATGTAATTTTTTCTTCTAGGGTGTAAACAGTTTAGCTTTTAAATATTATATATTTAAACTCTGTTTACCTTTCTATGCTTCTCTTGAGTCGTCAAACTATAGATTAAATTTTCTATTTAGTTCTCATTTTTTCTTCAATAAAAATGATTGTAAGTCCCTTATTTCATTGAAGCTTCATCACCTCTCCTAAAAGGTAATGCCGAGTATCACTGGATACTTAATTCTTCATTGTAACCCTAGTTCCTTCATTATCTGAAATATGACATGCCACAACCTCCAATCTTTTATAATAAAAGCTATCAGATCCTGGATAACCCTGACTATTGTTTCCTGACATTTTAATTGCTTTTGTCTGGCAGCTTGAAATATTTTCTTCCTTTGCTTCCATTATAATTTTGGAGTCTTGCAATAATGTTTCTTGGGCTTTTCCTTATGGGATCTTTTCCCCAAGGTGAAAATTCTTAACAAGGTTGCCCACTATCACCATTACTATTCAATATAGTACTAGAAACACTAGCCTCGGCAATAAGAGCCGAGAAAGAGATTCAAGGCATTAGAGTAGGAAATGAGGAAAACAAACTGTCTATCACTCTTTGCAGATGACATGATGGTTTACTTAGAGAACCCCAAAGACTCTGCTAAAAAGCTATTAGGAATAATTCAGAAATTTATCAAAGTTGCAGGATACAAAATAAATCCACAGAAATCCTCAGCATTTTTATATATCACCAACAAAATGCAACAGCAAGAGATAAAAAGAGAAATTCCATCCCAAACAAATGTAGAGAGTATAAAATATTTGGGAATCCATCTACCAAAGAATAGTCAGGAATTATATGAGAAAAATTACAAAACACTTGCCACAAAAATAAAGTCAGATTTAAATAATTGGAAAGACATTCAGTGCTCTTGGATAGATTGAGTGAATATAATAAAGATGACAATACTCCCCAAACTAATCTATTTATTTAGTGCTATTCCAATCAGACTCCCAAGAAATGATTTTAATAACCTAGAAAAATTAACAACAAAATTCATATGGAAAAATAAAAGGTCAAGAATTGCAAGGGAACTAATGAAAAAAAAAGTCAGATGAAGGTGATCTAAGTGTACCTGATCTAAAGCTATATTATATAGCAACAGTCACCAAAACCATTTGGTATTGGCTAAGAAATAGACCGGTAGATCAGTGGAACATATTAAATACAAAGGACAAAAAAGGGTACAGCTATAGTAATCTAGTCTTTGACAAACCCAAAGATACCAATATTAGGGATAAAAATTCATTATTTGGAAAAAACTGTTGGGAAAACTGGAAATTAGTATGGCAGAAATTAGATATGGATCCACACTTAACACCATGTACCAAGATAAGATCAAAATGGGTCCATGGTTTAGGCTTAAAGAATGAGATCATAAATAGATTAGAAGAACAGAGAATAGTCTACCTCTCAGACCTTTGGAGGAGGAAGGAATTTATGACCAGAGGAGAACTAGAGATCATTATTGATCACAAAATAGAAGATTTGATTACATCAAACTAAAAAGTTTCTGTACAAACAATACTAATGCAAACAATATTAAAAGGGAAGTAACAAATTGGGAAAATATTTTTAAAGTTAAAGGTTCTGATAAAGGTCTCATTTCTAAAATATATAGAGAATTGATCCTTATTTATAAGAAATCAAACCATTCTCCAATTGATAAAAGGTCAAAGGATATGAACAG
The DNA here is from genome assembly GCF_048593235.1 of Sminthopsis crassicaudata. Classification (NCBI taxonomy): domain Eukaryota; kingdom Metazoa; phylum Chordata; class Mammalia; order Dasyuromorphia; family Dasyuridae; genus Sminthopsis; species Sminthopsis crassicaudata. The sequence continues at coordinate 248,449,296 of NC_133620.1, read as the reverse complement.
ACAATTCTCAGATGATGAAATTGAAACTATATCAACTGATATGAAAGAGTGTTCCAAATCACTACTCATCAGAGAAATGCAAATTAAGACAACTCTGAGATATCATTACACACCTGTCAGATTGGCTAAGATGACAGGAACAAATAACAATGAATGTTGGAGGAGCTGTGGGAAAACTGTGACACTGATGCATTGTTGGTGGAGTTGTGAAAGAATCCAACCATTCTGGAGAGCAATATGGAATTATGCCCAAAAAGTTATCAAAATGTGCATACCCTTTGACCCAGCCATACTACTACTGGGCTTATATCCCAAGGAAATACTAAAGAAGGGAAAGGGACCTGTATGTGCCAAAATGTTTGTGGCAGTCCTTTTCATAGTGGCTAGAAGCTGGAAGATGAATGGATGTCCATCAATTGGAGAATGGTTGGGTAAATTATGGTATATGAATGTTATAAAATACTATTGTTATATAAGAAATGACCAACAAGAGGAATACAGAGAGGCTTGGAGAGACTTACATCAACTGATGCTGAGTGAAATGAACAGAACCAGAAGATCACTGTACACTTCAATGCTGTATGAAGATGTATTCTGATGGCAGTGGATATCTTCAACATAAAGAAGATCCAACTTACTTCCAGTTGATCAGTGATGGACAGAAACAACTACACCCAGAGAAGGAACACTGGGAAGTGAATGTAAAAAGTTAGCACTATTGTCTACCTACCTAGATTACTTATATCTTCGGAATAATATGAGCAGAACCAGAAGATCACTATACACTTCAACAATGATACTGTATGAGGATGTATTCTGATGGAAGTGGATATCTTCAACATAGAGAAGAGCTAATCCAATTCCAATTGATCAATGATGGACAGAATCAGCTACATCCAGAAAAGGAACACTGGGAAATGAGTGTAAACTGTTAATTTTACTTTCTGAATCCAATTTTTCTTGTGCAACAAGAGAACTGTACGGATCTGCACACATATATTGTATCTAGGAACTACGTTAACATGTTTAACATGTATACGACTACCTGCGATCTAGGGGAGGGGGTGGAGGGAGGGATGGGAAAAGTTGTAACAGAAGTGAGTGCAAGGAACAATGGTGTAAAAATTACCATTGATTTTGTTCTGTCAATAAAAAGCTATAATTCAAAAAAAAAAAAAAAAAGAATCGAACCATTCTGGAGAGCAATTTGGAACTATGCCCAAAAAGTTATCAAACTGTGCATACCCTTTGATATAGCATTGCTGCTATTGGGCTTATATCCCAAAGAAATACTGAGGAGGGGAAAGGGACCTGTATGTGCCAAAATGTTTGTGGCAGCTCTTTTCGTAGTGGCTAGAAACTGGAAGATGAATGGATGTCCATCAATTGGAGAATGGTTGGGTAAATTATGGTATATGAAGGTTATGGAATATTATTGCTCTGTAAGGAATGACCAGCAGGAGGAATACAGAAAGGCTTGGAGAGCCTTGCATGAACTGATGCTGAGTGAAATGAGCAGAACCAGAAGATCACTATACACTTCAACAACAATACTGTATGAGGATGTATTCTGATGGAAGTGGAAATCTTCAACATAAAGAACATCCAACTCACTTCCAGCTGATCAATGATGGACAGAAACAACTACACCCAGAGAAGGAAAACTGGGAATTGAATGTAAAATATTAGCACTGTTGTCTATCTCCTCAGGTTACTTATACCTTCAGAATCTAATATTAATGTGCAACAAAAAAAAAATTGGTATTTACACACATTATTGTATCTAGGTTATATTGTAACACATATAAAATTTATGGGATTGCCTGTCATCAAGGGGAGAGAGTAGAGGGAGGGAGGGGATAATGTGGAAAAATGAATACAAGGGATAATGTTATAAAAAAAATACTCATGCATATATACTGTCAAAAAAATTATAAATAAAATTTTTTAAAAAAGAAAATGTAAAAGATTCTCAGCTCCCTTGAAAGCACTCAAGCTAACAAATAATAAAACAATTGTGAAACAAAAAAATTTATTTCAATGCCAGTTTCTCTTTTTGTTTCTAGAATATTGGGGCAGTTTTTAAAAATGATTTCTTGAAGAATGATATCCGGGCTCTTTTATTGGTCATGGCATTCAGGTGGGCCAATAAATTTTAAATTGTATCTTCTAGATCTAATTTCCAGGTCAACTGTTTTTTTCCAATGGGTTATTTAAATATTTTTCCCGTTTTTTTATTCTTTTGAATTTATTTGACTTAATATTGCTGTCTCATAGAGCCATTAAATTCCATTTGCCCCATTCTTTTTTTTAATTTTTTAATTAGTTTTACAATTATAACATTTTTTGACAGTACATATGCATAGGTAATTTTTTACAACATTATCCCTTGTACTCCCTTCTGTTCCTGAATTTTCCCCTCCTTCTCCCCTCCTCCTCCCCTAGATAGCAGGCATTCACATACATATTAAATATGTTATAGTATATACTAGATACAATATATATGTGCAGAACCGAATTTGTTGTTGTTGTTGTTGTTGTTGTTGCAAAGGAATAATTGGATTCAGAAGGTAAAAATAATCTGGGAAGAAAAACAAAAAATGCAAACAGTTTACACTCATTTCCCAGGGTTCCTTCTCTGGGTGTAGCTGATTCTGTCCATCATTGATCAACTGGAACTGGATTAGATATTCTCTATGTTGAAGATATCCACTTCCATCAGAATACATGCTCATACAGTATTGTTGTTGAAGTGTATAACAATCTCCTAGTTCTGCTCATTTCACTCAGCATCAGTTGATGTCTCTCCAAAATTCTCTGTATTCATGTTGCTGGTCATTTCTTACAGAACAATACTATTCTTTAACATTCATTTACCACAATTTACCCAATAGTTCTCCAATTGATGGGCATCCATTCATTTTCCAGTTTCTATCCACTACAAAAAGGGCTGCAACAAACATTTTGGCATATACAGGTCCCTTAGGCTTCTTTAGGGTTTCTTTGGGATATAAGACAGTAGTAGCACTGCTGGATCAAAGAGTATGCATAGTTTGATAACTTTTTGGACATAATTCCAGATTGCTCTCCAGAATGGTGGGTTTCGTTCACAACTCCACCAACAATGTATCAGTGTCCCAGTTTTCCCACATCCCCTCCAACATTCATCATTATTTGTTCCTGTCATCTTAGCTAATCTGACAGGTGTGTAGTGGTATCTCAGAGTTGTCTTAATTTGCATTTCTCTGATCAGTAGTGGTTTGGAACACTCTTTCATATGAGTGGAAATAGTTTCAATTTCATCATCTGAGAATTGTCTGTTCATATCCTTTGACCATTTATCAATTGGAGAATGGTTTGATTTCTTATAAATTAGGGTCAATTCTCTATATATTTTGGAAATGAGACCTTTGTCAGAATCTTTACTTTTAAAAATATTTTCCCAATTTGTTACTTCCCTTCTAATCTTGTTTGCATTAGTATTGTTTGTACATAAACTTTTTAGTTTGATGTAATCAAAATCTTCTATTTTGTGATCAATAATGATCTCTGGTTCTACTTTGGTAACAAATTCCTTCCTCCTCCACAACTCTGAGAGGTAAACTATCCTATGTTCCTCTAATTTATTTACGATCTCATTCTTTATGCCTAAATCATGGACCCATTTTGATCTTGTCTTAGTATGTGGTGTTAAGTGTGGGTCCATGCCTAGTTTCTGCTATACTAATTTCCAGTTTTCCCAGCAGTTTTTGTGAAATAATACATTCTTATCCCAATAGTTGGGATCTTTGGGTTTGTGAAACACTAGATTGTTTTTTTTTATTCACTATCTTGTCCTGTGAAACTAACCTAGTCCACTGATGAACTAGACTATTTCTTAGCCAATAACAAATGGTTTTGGTGACTGCTGCTTTATAATATAGTTCTAGATCAGGTACAGCTAGGCCACCTTCTTTGATTTTTTTTTCATCAATTCCCTTGAAATTCTCGATCTTTTGTTCTTCCATATGAATTTTGTTGTTATTTTTTTCTAGGTCATTTAAATAGTTTCCTGGGAGTCTGATTGGTATAGCACTAATAAATAGATTAGTTTAGTGAATATTATCATCTTAATTATATTCGCTCGGCCTATCTAGGAGCACTCAATGTCTTTCCAATTATTTAAATCTGACTTTATTTTGTGGCAAATGTTTTGTAATTTTGCACATAAAGGCGTGGCCAAGATGGCAGAGAAGAAACACACGACTCTGTGAGCGTCCTCACTCCCTCACAACCAATTAGATAAATCAGCCTCAGAAATAGCCCTGGACTGATAGATACCACAAGGACTGGAAGGAAGACTTACCAGCTGAAGAGAATCTGGAGTTTCAACAGAAAAGGTCAGTTCCCAGGGAAGGAAGAAGAGAGGCCAGCACAGACGGCTGGGTGCTAGCATACTGTGCCGATCGCTCTGGGAAGGGCTCTGGGATCACAGAAGCCACTAATGAATCTGGCACAGGCTGTTAGCTCTTCTCTGCTTATAATATAGCAGTTCAGAAGGGAAAGCTAAAATACCTTAAAAATTCAGATAGATCAGATTTTCCAAGACCCTGGGGGTGACTCAGCAGATCTCGGCACCAGGGGGTGTGGCCTCAGCTCCCTCCTGAGAATAGTTAAGAGATTGACAAGTGGGTGGATACGGCCCAAGGCAACACACACTGCCTAGCTTAGCTGGAGGGAGTGGAACTCAGATCCAGAAGTCCCAGAGAAGTGGAACCTTTGAACTAGGGACCGCGGTTTCTGGCAGACACTTCCAGTTTGAGCACAGGGGCTTTTCATGTCACCTGCTGCAGACATCCACGCCCCACCGGGACACATAGGCTAGGCTTTGTGCCTTATTTGCTGTTCAATCTCAACGTCAGGGAAGCCGCTAAAACACAGTGCACTCGGGGCACAGCAGTGCTAATCACCTCTGAGGCACTTCCAGGGAGGGGGTGGGGAACTCTCTCCCAGAGCTCTATCTTAGCTCAGGCGCTAGAGCGGCTTCATCAATCTGGTCTGGGAGGAAGCTGGTAAAGAAGTAAATAAATAATTTCCTACCCCAGGGACAGACCCCAAAAGATTTTTTAAATATGAACAAAAAAGCCAGAAAAACTATAGATTCCTTCTACACAGAGAAAGAGCGGGTATCCAACCCCGAGGAAGTTAACAGCAGAGAGTCAGCAGATAACAACCTAAAGAGGAATGATTCCTGCCCCCCATCACATAACTCTCTCCTAGAAGAGTCTATCAAAAAGCTAAGAGAGTTTGAAGAAAAATGGGGAAAGGAAAGGGAAGCTATGATAGAGAATAACAACGTCCTGAAATTGGAGTTAGAAAAAATAAAGAATTCACAGGAGATGCAGGGAAACAAAATTTGTGAATTAGAAAAAGTTAAAAAATCACAGGAAAGTAGGACTTCTGAATTGGAAAAGATAAAAAAGTCTCAAGAAAATAGAATTTCTGAATTGGAAAAAGAAAATAATTCTCAAAAAAAAAATTTAGGGAAATGGAAAAAAATTCAATACAGCAAAATAATTCATTTAACAATGAAATTGGGCATTTACAAAAAGAACTAAAAACTGTGAAAGAAGAAAATAACTCCTTAAAAGTCAGGATGGAACAAATAGAAATGAATGATTCACAGAGAACCCAAGAATCAGTCAAACAAAACAAAAAAAAAAAAAAAAAAAATGAGAAGCTGGAGAACAACATCAAATACTTACTGGGAAAATCTATAGACCTGGAAAATAGATCTAGGAGAGATAATCTGCAGATCATTGGACTTCCCGATAACTATGACCAAAAAAAGAGCCTAGATTCTATTTTACAGGAAATTATTAAAGAGAACTGTCCAGAGATAATAGAAACAGAAGGGAAAGTAGATATGGAAAGAATTCATCGAACTCCTTCTGAAATAAACCCTAAAAAAGAACACCACGGAATATTGTGGCTAAGCTGCAGAATTACCACACAAAGGAGAAAATCCTGCAAGCAGCTAGAAAAAAACAATTTAAATACCAAGGTGCCACAATAAGGGTCACTCAAGATCTGGCTGCCTCCACATTAAAAGATAGAAGGGCCTGGAACCCGATATTCCGTAAGGCAAAAGATCAAGGACTGCAACCAAGAATGAACTACCCAGCTAAGTTTAGCATCTTTTTCCATGGAAGAAGATGGTCATTCAATGAAATAGAGGAATTCTATATGTTTCTAAGAAAAAAACCAGACTTAAACAAAAAATTTGATCTACATCCACAAGACTGAGGAGAAACAGAAAAAGGTACACAGAACCCTTGAGAACTGTAACTCTGTTGTGGGTATATAAAAAGTACACAAGGATAATTTGATTTTACTGATATAAAAGAAAAAAAGGGGGGTGTAGTAAAGGGAAGGAGGTCATTTCAGAAAAAGGGGAAGGAATGATAAAAAGAGGGAAACTACATCACAGGAAGAGGCATAGAAAATACACCATATTTGAGGGAATTTAGTGACGGGGAGAATCATTGTGTGAATCTTACTCTCATCAGGAGAGGCTCAAAGAGTAAATAATTAACATATTTGTTTTTCAGAGAATTTTCTCTCACCTCATTAAAAGGGGGGAGAGGAAAAGGGAAAAGGAAAAGGAGAATAAGTGAAGGGACTTGGAGGGAGGGGGGAGGGATACTAAAAAAAAAAAAGAGGGAGGGTTGCACGTCACAAGGGGGGTCTGTAAATTAAATATCGGGGAGCGGGATCAGGGGGGTCAAGGGAAAAAGCATAATCTGGGGATAATATGATGGCAGGAAATACAGAATTAGTCATTTTAACTGTAAATGTGAATGGGATGAACGATCCCATCAAACGGAGACGGATAGGAGATTGGATCAAAAATCAGAATCCTACAATATGTTGTCTGCAGGAAACACACTTAAAACAGGGAGATACATACAGAGTAAAGGTAAAAGGTTGGAACAGAGCCTATTATGCTTCAGGTAAAGCCAAAAAAGCAGGAGTAGCTATCCTTATCTCAGATCAAGCAAAAGCAGAGTAGATCTTGTTAAAAAAGATAAGGAAGGAAACTATATCCTGCTGAAAGGTAGCATAAATAATGAAGCCAAATCAATACTAAACATATATGCACTAAGTGGTATAGCATCTAACTTTCTAAAGGAAAAGTTAAGAGAGTTGCAAGAAGAAATAGACAGTAAAACTATAATAGTGGGAGATCTCAACCTTGCACTCTCAGATTTAGAGAAATCAAACCACAAAACAAACAAGAAAGAAATTAAAAAAGTAAATAGAACATTAGAAAAACTAGGTATGATAGACCTTTGGAGAAAACTGAATGGCAATAGAAAGGAATATACTTTCTTCTCAGCAGTTCATGGATCCTGTACAAAATAGGCCATATATTAGGACATATAGATCTCAAAATTAAATGTAGGAAGGCAGAAATAATAAATGCCTTCTTCTCAGATCACAATGCAATAAAAGCTACATTCAGTAAAAAGTTAGGGGTAAATAGACCAAAAAGTAATTGGAAACTGAATAATCTCATCTTAAAGAATGACTGGGTGAAAGAACAAATTATAGAAACAATTAATAATTTCACCCAAGATAATAACAATGATGAGACATCATACCGAAATCTTTGGGATGCAGCTAAAGCAGAAATAAGGGGAAATTTTATATCTTTAGAGGCTTATTTGAAGAAAATAGAGAAAGAGAAGATTAACGAATTGGGCTTACAACTTAAAAGGCTAGAAAAAGACCAAATTATAAACCCCCAACCAAAAATTAAACTTGAAATACAAAAATTAAAAGCAGAAATCAACAATATTGAAAGTAAAAAAACTATTGAATTAATAAATAAAACCAAGAGTTGGTTTTATGAAAAAGCCAATAAAATAGATAAACCTTTGGTAAATTTGATCAGAAAAAAGAAAGAGGAAAATCAAATTGTTAGTCTTACAAATGAAGAGGGGGATCTTTCCACCAATGAAGAGGAAATTAGAGAAATAATAAGGAGTTACTTTGCACAACTTTATGCCAATAAATTTTTTAACTTAAGTGAAATGGATGACTTCCTCCAAAAATATAGGCTCCCTAGATTAACAGAGGAGGAGATAAATTGCTTAGATAGTCCCATTTCAGAAAAAGAAATAGAACAAGCTATTAATCAACTCCCCAGGAAAAAATCCCCAGGGCCAGATGGATTCACATGTGAATTCTACCAAACATTTAAAGAACAATTAACCCCTATGTTATATAAATTATTTGAAAAAATAGGGGATGAAGGAGTCCTACCAAACTCCTTTTATGACACAGACATGGTACTGATACCTAAACCAGGTAGATCGAAAACTGAGAAAGAAAATTATAGACCAATCTCCTTAATGAATATTGATGCTAAAATCTTAAATAAGATATTAGCAAAAAGACTTCAGAAAATCATCTCCAGGATAATACACTATGATCAAGTAGGATTTATTCCAGGAATGCAGGGCTGGTTTAATATTAGGAAAATTATTAATATAATTGACCATATTAATAATCAAATTAATAAGAACCATATGATCATCTCAATAGATGCAGAAAAAGCATTTGACAAAATCCAACATCCATTCCTACTAAAAACTCTTGAGAGTATAGGAAAAAATGGACTATTCCTTAGAATAATCAGGAGCATATATTTAAGACCGTCAGTAAGCATAATATGCAATAGAAATAAACTACAACCTTTTCCAGTAAGATCAGGAGTGAAACAAGTTTGCCCACTATCACCATTACTATTCAATATAGTACTAGAAACGCTAGCCTCGTCAATAAGAGCCGAGAAAGAGATTCAAGGAATTAGAGTAGGAAATGAGGAAATCAAACTATCACTCTTTGCAGATGACATGATGCTATACTTAGAGAACCCCAAAGACTCTGCTAAAAAGCCATTAGAAATAATTCAAAATTTCAGCAAAGTGGCAGGATACAAAATAAATCCACATAAATCCTCAGCATTTTTATATATCACCAACAAAATGCAACAGCAAGAGATACAAAGAGAAATTCCATTCCAAACAAATGTTGAGAGTATAAAGTATTTGGGAATCCATCTACCAAAGAAAAGTCAGGAATTATATGAGAAAAATTACAAAACACTTGCCACAAAAATAAAATCAGATTTAAATAATTGGAAAGACATTCAGTGCTCTTGGATAGGCCGAGCGAATATAATAAAGATGACAATACTCCCCAAACTAATCTATTTATTTAGTGCTATACCAATCAGATTCCCAAGAAAATATTTCAATGACCTAGAAAAAATAACAACAAAATTCTTATAGAAGAATAAAAGGTCGACAATTTCAAGGGAACTAATGAAAAAAAAAACACAGAGGAAGGTGGTCTAAGTGTACCTGATCTAAAGCTATATTATATAGCAGCAGTCACCAAAACCATTTGGTATTGGCTAAGAAATAGACTGGTAGATCAGTGGAACAGATTAGATACAAAGGACAAAAAAGGGTACATCTATAGCAATCTAATCTTTGACAAACCCAAATATACCAATAAAAATTCATTATTTGGAAAAAACTGTTGGGAAAACTGGAAATTAGTATGGCAGAAACCAGATATGGATCCACACTTAACACCATATACCAAGATAAGATCAAAATGGGTCCATGATTTAGGCATAAAGAGGGAGATAATAAATAGATTAGAGGAACAGAGGATAGTCTAACTCTCCGACTTGTAGAGGAGGAAGGAATTTATGACCAGAGAAGAACTAGAGATCATTATAGATCACAAAATAGAAGATTTTTATTACATCAAACTAAAAAGTTTCTGTACAAATAATACTAATGCAAACAAGATTAGAAGGGAAGTAACAAACTGGGAAAATATTTTTAAAAACAAAGGTTCTGACAGAGTTCTCATTTCCAAAATATATAGAAAACTGACCCTAATTTATAAGAAACCGAACCATTCTCCAATTGATAAATGGTCAAAGGATATGAACAGATAATTCTCAGATGAAGAAATTGAAACTATATCCACTCACATGAAAGTGTTCCAAATCACTACTGATCAGAGAAATGCAAATTAAGACAACTCTGAGATACCACTACACACCTGTCAGATTGGCTAAGATGACAGGAACAAATAATGATGAATGTTGGAGGGGATGTGGGGAAACTGGGACACTAATACATTGCTGGTGGAATTGCGAAAGAATCCAGCCATTCTGGAGAGCAATATGGAATTATGCCCAAAAAGCTATCAAACTGTGCATACCCTTTGACCCAGCAGTGCTGGGTCTTATATCCCAAAGAAATACTAAAGAGCGGAAAGAGACATATATTTGCCAAAATGTTTGTGTCAGCTCTTTTTGTTGTACCTAGAAACTGGAAGATGAATGGATGTCCATCAGCTGGAGAATGGTTGGGTAAATTATGGTATATGAAGGTTATGGAATATTATTGCTCTGTAAGAAATGACCAGCAGGAGGAATACAGAGAGGCCTGGAGAGACTTAAATCAACTGATGCTGAGTGAAATGAGCAGAACCAGAAGATCACTATACACTTCAACAACAATACTGTATGAGGATGTATTCTGATGGCAGTGGAAATCTTCAACATAAAGAAAAGCCAACTCACTTCCAATTGATCAATCATGGACAGAGCTACACCCAGAGAAAAAACACTGGGAAGTGAATGTAAATTGTTAGCACTAATATCTGTCTGCCCAGGTTACATGTACCTTCGGAATCTAATGCTTATTGTGCAACAAGAAAATTATATTCACACACATGTATTGTATCTAGGCTATATTGTAACACATGTAAAATGTATGGGATTGCCTGTCATCGGGGGGAGGGAATAGAGGGAGGGGGGGATAATTTGGAAAAATGAATACAAGGGATAATATTATAAAAATATATATATAATAAAAATTATTAATAAAAAAAATTTGCGCATAAAATTCCTGACTTTCCTTTGGTAGATATATTCCCAAATATTTTATACTATCAACAGTTATTTTGAATCATTTGCCCCATTCTAATTGTGATTTTATTCAGTTAGATTTTGTATCTCTTTTTTCTTTTTTGGTAATTCTACTTTTGAAGATGTTTTCTTCAGTGGATTTTTTTTTTCTCATTAGATGATTTTTTTTTTTAGTAGTTGTTTTCATCAGTAATTTTTTTTTCTCTTCCTTTTCCAAGCTATTGACTCTCTCTTCCATACCTCTCATTTTTTCTTCTACCTCTCTTATTTGCCTTTTAAATTATTTTATCAATACTTCCAAGAAGTGTCTTCTGTCTTGAAACGGATTTACATCATTTTTTGATATTTCCTCTGTGTACATTTTGTCTGGATTGACAATGATTTGGTCTTCCTTTTCACTATAGTGATCTTATGGAGAAGGTTCTTTTTCCTTTTTTTTTTTAAATTCATTTTCTTTCCTCTTGGTATCCAGGTTAGTAGGACCTCCCTTGCCCAAGCTTTTTGGTGAAGCTTTGAGCCTTAGCTTTGAGCACATCGCTTCCTTGTGATTGAAATGGGTAGTTTTGTTTGCTCTTTTCAAGAAAAGGTTTCCCAGAGTTTGTTTTCTGAGCTGTGACTGGAGGCTACTCCTTGCTGTGCTTTTCTTGCTGTGCCAAAATTAAGTCTTTTGTTTGCTTATTTGTTGTGATTAAGACGCTTTCATTGACTTTCTGAAAGTATGTCTGAACTGGTCCGAACATCATTTTCACTAGTGAGACTTACATTTTCTGAAGTTTTTCCATTTTATCTTGAGTTGGACAGAGATTTCATTCTGTCAGGTTCTTTTTCGAAACTTGATTTCATGTGGTTTTTGAAGGAAATTAAGAAACTTCAAGCAGCTTCTTGATTTTATTCAGCCATCTTGGCTCCCCTTCTCTTTTCTCCTAAAAGTTATGTTTTTATTTGTATTTTAATACAATTATGATTACTATTTTTCTTGACCTAAATGTCAAAGAAAATCAAAATCAACCAATTTACTTAAGAGGCAGATAGATGGTTCAGTGGATGGATCATATGGGATCATCTGTCCTGGAGTCAGCAGAAATGGAGTTCAAATCAAGCCTCAGACATTTAACAGTTACTAGCTCTAACTCTGGGCAAGTCAAAAAAACCCTAATTGCTCCTCGAAAAAATGTACTTAAAATTTTCACAGATAATTTGAAAGAACAGGAAAGTATGTGAATATTTTCTCCCTATTATATTACCAGAATATTATCAGTTTGTTTACTTAAAAATGTAGTTTAATCAAGTATTAAGACTAAAATTAATACAGATTGCAAATGTTAAATTAATAAATGTTCCTACAGTCAGAGAGAGAGAGAACTGTGGTAGCTGAGTGTAGATTCCAACATAGCATTTTTACTTCTTTTGTTGATTTTTGCTTGAATTTTATTTTCTTTCTCATTTTTCCCTTTTTGTTCTGATTCCTCTTGTACACCAAAATAATTTTATAAATACATATGCCTATGTTGGATTTACAAATATTTTACAATGTTGAATATATATTGGATTACTTGCCATCTAGGAAAGGGGGAGAGGGAAAGAAGGAGAAATTGAAAGACAAAGTTTTGCAATGGTCAGTAGCGAAAAATTACCCTTACATATATTTTGAAGGTAAAAAAAAAGCTTCAATAAAAATGAAATTTAAAAAATAAAAATAAAAAAAAACAAATAAATCCCCAAACTAGAAGAAAAAAAAAAAAGCCTGAGGGGGCAATATTACAGATTGGCTCAGATTTTGATTGTATTCTCTATTTTTTTATGTGAATAACTTTTTAACGGCTAAAAAAATGTTTAGGTATCAGGAAAGATGTATAAAATATAATTTTGTAAACTCTCGTCTTCCCATTCTATTGACTCATAAATAGAAATAAAAAGTTATGTATGTCAAAAATATTTTCCTTGATTAATAGTAAGAAGTTCATTAATATTGATGTATCCTCTAAGAAAAAATATTCATATATTAAAGTACTGTGATTTTGTCATATTGGAAATTCCTTCTCTTTCTAAAGTTTCTTTTCTTTGATATATGCCATTTGCCTTACAGTTGTTATTTTCCCCCAAATATAGATATGACTTTATTTATTTTTCAATAGTATTTTATTTTTCGCAATGCATGTAAATAATGTGGGTGATGTAGACATCAGATGATGGAAGACATGAAAAGTTATGAAGAATTCACAATGGCCATTTTCTTTGACAAAAAAGGTAGATTTATTTAGGGGAATAGGTTGGGAAAAAAAAGTGATACAATAAATACCAGGATTGATAAATATGAAAAAAAAAATATGAGAGGGCATAACAAGTTCCTAAATTGAATTTACAGTTATCCAGGAGAAAAAGAGCACTCCATGATAGTTTTAAACATTCATTTTTTTTTTCTTCTTTTTTTTTTTTCTTCCTCCCTCCCTTAACTCCCACTCCCCATGACAGCAAGCAGCTGATATTGGTTAAATATGTGCAATTATTTTAAAGTTATTTCCATTCCTCATATTTTGCAAGAAAGGTCAGACCAAAGGGCAGAATATTGGGAAAGAAAACAAACAACAAAATATGAAAATGCTATGCTTTGATCTGCATTCAATCTTCATAATTTTCTTTTTGGATGCAGATTAGTGGCATTTTCCATCCTGAGTTTATTGGAATTAAGACTTTGGTCCATCAAGGTTAATCATCACATAATCTTGTTAAAATGTACAATGTTCTCCTAATTCTACTAACTTCCCTCAGCATCAGTTCATGTAAATATGTTTAGGCTTTTCTGGAACTAACCTGTTCATCATTTTGTATAGAAAAATAATATTACATTATATTCATACAAAATAATTCATCAATTTCCCAACTGTAGATATGCACTCATTTCTAATAGAGCAAAAATAGTTGGTCCAAATACTTTTTCACATGTGGATTTTTCTTCCTTTTTATGATCTCTTTGTATTATAAACCAAGTAGTGACACTACTGGATCATGATTGCCTTTGGTTTTTAAAAATCACATGAATTGTTCAGGATCATTCACTTATTTACTTATTCAGTGTAAAGTCAGAATGTCAATCTAAATCTCAACATTATGCACAAAAAATACTTGACACATATATTTAATAAATTAAGCAACAATTTTATCTCCTAAAATAATAGGTTCCTCTGAACATTTTTAAATACTAATTGCTAATACCTAATTGAAATCATCTGATCAAGAATACATTTCGAAGCATTAAGTATTTTTTGACTCTCCCATTTCAGAAAAGAAATATACACTTTAAAAAAGACTTTTAAATGTTAAGTTAATTTCTTCTTTTTTTCCTGACTTTTGGGGTGTTGGATCAGTCTGCTGTTTCTATTTTGAGATGACACATTTCACTATAATTGAAATGCTCAAAATTATTACAGAAAGTTATAGAACAGATTATGGCCAGCTGCTTAGCATATCACTGCCAGAAAAGGAAGAAAACAATGAATCTTTGGCATTGTTTTTATATATTTCTTTTTCTATGAAACTATTTGCATATTGATATTCGAGACATCAAGATCTTCAATAGATTCCACACTATTTTGTTTTTTTTTTCTTTCCTTCTTTCTTTTCTGCTTTCCTTCCATGCTTTTTTCTTCTCCCTTCTTTTTCTTTCCCCCTCCTTCCCTCTTTCCGGCATGGATAGTCATGTAATAGATGTTGTCTTCATTAGAACTTCTAATTATAATTCTTGTCCTTCTTACTTGCTGTAGAACTTTGAGAATATAATTTAATGTCCCCAAATATCAGTTTACCTTCATTTTCTTATGATCTGTAATATGGTACTCATGCTGTGCTGTTGGTGTTGAAATTATACAATCCCCGAAAAAAGCACTGTGGAAGTTAGCAAACACTTTCAATTATCTGAATTAATTCAATCCAGTACATTTTTGTTTCTTTTATCCACAACACACAATTCTAAGCAATATAACCAGATCTATATATTTCTAGAATTGATCCATTCAGACAGTGATTATTTTGGCCATTCCCAAATGGTCTATATATTGATTTCAAAGAATCTGTGAAGAGGTTTTGTAATAGCTCATATTTATTTTCACTTACATATACCTGAAATTTAGCATGTATTTAACTTATGAAATGTATGTGGGTCTTTATATGAGTATATATCCATGTCTGCATTATATAAGTATATGTGCATATTCATTTGTGTGTGTAATTACTCTAAGATTAGGTCCCTATATTTCCTAAGACTGTCAAAGTGTCTCTTACACAGAAAATGAGATGAAAATATGCATCTGGACCATGTTATTAAACACTAATAAGAAGTACATAACTATACTTACAATCAGTATATTGACTTAGAAAATTACATATTCTTTATGGTAATTATTTATTATTTATTTTGCTAAATATTTCCTAATTATGTTTTAATCTGGCATAGGAAATAAATATACATAAGGATTTTGTATGGTGTGGTAGTTATATGTTTATTTCCTACAGATAAGAGGATCATTCATTGAAAACTGGAAGGGACCTAGAGATCAGATTATCAAATGTCACTAATTTTACAGATTTAATGTTTACTTTATTTAGCTTTACTTTAATTATAGATAAAAGGTTTAAATGATTTTTTTCAAGTTCACATGTAAATATGTAATTTAATATTTGAAAGTGTTCTAAGACATTTAATGAATATCCAACAAAGTTTTTTAAAAGTTTAATTTTATTTTTATGAAGAGAGAATCACTATCCACTTGTGAGGAATGATGTTATATAGAACATGGTGATATGTACTCAATCAGAAAGACCCAGTTTCAACTATGTCCTCAAATCCAGCCTCTGACATATCTTGTCTATGTGATTCTGTCAAGTTATATAAATTGTTCTAAGTGTACTAAGTGTGCTAAGCAACTCTACATGATTTTAAGATGCAGAAGGTATGATTATCTACTTTGGTAGATGGAATTTTCTCACCAGCATTTTCCTATGTAAATAAAATTATGGATATGCCTAGAATGTATGCATATGAAGGGAGGGACTGGACAAAAACTTTAGACATTGAAATGAGGCGAAGTCAAAATGTTTGTGGCAGCCCTTTTCATAGTGGCTAGAAGCTGGAAGATGAATGGATGTCCATCAATTGGAGAATGGTTGGGTAAATTATGGTATATGAATGTTATGGAATATTATTGTTCTATAAGAAATGACCAACAGGAGAAATACAGAGAGGCTTGGAGAGACTTACATCAACTGATTCTGAGTGAAACGAGCAGAACCAGAAGATCATTATACACTTCAACAATGATACTGTACGAGGATGTATGCTGATGGAAGTGGATTTCTTCAACATAGAAAAGAGCTAATCCAATTCCAATTGATTAATGATGGACAGAACCAGCTACATCCAGAAAAGGAACACTGGGAAATGAATGTAAACTGTTATTTTTACCTTCTGAATTCAATTCTTCCTATTCAACAAAAAATTCGGTTCTACACACATATATTGTATCTAGAATATACTGTAATATATTTAACATATATAAGACTGCTTGCCATCTGGGGGAGGGGGTTGGGGGAGGAAGGGAAAAAATCTGAATAGAAGTAAGTGCAAGGGATAATGTTGTGGAGAATTACCCATGCATATGTACTGTCAAAAAAATGTTATAATTATAAAATAAAATAAAAATTAAAAAAAAAAATAATTCCTAAAAAAAAAAAAAAAAAAAAAAAAAAAAAAAAAAAAAAAAAAGAAAAAAAAGAAATGAGGCGAAGTAAGGGGAATGAGAACAAATACTTGGGATATCCCTCTTTTGGAGTGGGTA
This sequence comes from Sminthopsis crassicaudata, assembly GCF_048593235.1. Taxonomy (NCBI): domain Eukaryota; kingdom Metazoa; phylum Chordata; class Mammalia; order Dasyuromorphia; family Dasyuridae; genus Sminthopsis; species Sminthopsis crassicaudata. The sequence goes on along the minus strand of NC_133620.1, from coordinate 248,432,463 downwards.
TCAAAGTAGCAATATTTGTACCATTATCCTAGAGTTTTTTTTTCTAGAGCATTTGAACCCTTTTAAATAACAGTTTGAGGACAGTATTCTGAGCTGAGATTGGCATAGGGTCTAACCTCACTCTTGTCATATGAAACTCTGTCATACTGAGGCTTAGTTGACTTAGTCCATTGCTGTTGTCTGACACAATGTTGCGCAGCAAGGTACCAATGGATAATATTTGTAGAACAGTTTCTATAACTCCTAAAATAGCAAAGTGGGAAATAGTTAAAAAACACTTTTTGGAGCAAAACGCTCAGATATTACTGAGGTTGAAATACTTTTAAATAGCCACCCATAAATTATACTGTCTTTCACTCATAGCTCATATAATAGTTGTTATGCATGCAAATTGTAAAACACAAATCAAATAAATACAATCTTGTTAGCCCTACAGTGAAGTCTGATGAATTAATACCAAATGAGGGACAGGGTAGTCTAAATTGTTGAAAGGTCCAAATTATAAAAATAAGTCTTAATTTGAAAAAAATATAAATTACAAAAGCATTCATTAATGTGTTAAGAAAAGTTCTGGCAAGATTTTCTTTAATTAGATTTAAGAATTGTTTTGAATTAACACATTAAGTTGATGGAGAGAAGAATTACCACAATTTGTTAGAGGAAGTAAGATGAATGACTAATCCTATCACCAAGTTAAATCTGAATTATCTTGTCATCCCAAATTTACCTTTTTCTTAAACAGTTCTTCAAGTGATGCCAATCACTTTCATATAATAAAAGACAAAATGACAATGGGAGAAGAAAATAAAAACAAAACAATAGACAGGCATACTTATAATTTTTACTTATCCATACTTTTTATCCCTCCATCTATAAATCAATAAATTAAATAATTTAGCATGTAACAGGCTTCATATTGAAGGTTTGGGATGAAAGAAAAATGGAAAATAGGCCATGATTCAAGCTGTTTAAATTTAATATAAATTCCATTTATATACATAATTGAATTTACAAAACGTAAGAGCCATTGAAGCACATGTGGCAGGCATAGACTGTAAGGTATCAGAGTATCAGAGGTCTGTACTAGTCCTCAAAAGAAAGAGTCAATTGTAACACTTCTCTAAGGTGTGCCTTGAATTCAAAGCACTGTTTACACCCATATATCTATAAGATATATAACTTCTATTGCCCCCCCCTCCAAAAAAGAAAACAAACAAACAAACAAAACTGACATAAGTTTGTTAACATTGTTATGCTATAATATGCAATAGAAATAAACTGCAACCTTTCCCAGTAAGATCAGGAGTGAAACAAGGTTGCCCACTATCACCATTACTATTCAATATAGTACTAGAAACACTAGCCTCGGAAATAAGAGCAGAGAAAGAGATTCAAGGAATTAGAGTAGGAAATGAGGAAATCAAACTATCACTCTTTGCAGATGACATGATGGAATACTAAGAGAACTCCAAAGACTCTGCTAAAAAGCTATTAGAAATAATTCAGAATTTTAGCAAAGTGGCAGGATACAAAATAAATCCACATAAATCCTCAGCATTTTTATATATCACCAACAAAATGCAACAGCAAGAGATACAAAGAAAAATTCCATTCCAAACAAATGTTGAGAGTATAAAGTATTTGGGAATCCATCGACCAAAGAATAGTCAGGAATTATATGTGAAAAATTACAAAACACTTGCCACAAAAATAAAGTCAGATTTAAACAATTGGAAAGACATTCAGTGCTCTTGGATAGATTGAGTGAATATAATAAAGATGACAATACTCCCCAAACTAATCTATTTATTTATTGCTATACCAATCAGACTCCCAAGAAACTATTTTAATGACCTAGCAAAAATAACAACAAAATTCATATGGAAGAATAAAAGGTCGAGAATTGCAAGGGAACTAATGAAAAAAAAAAAAAGTCAGAGGAAAGTGGTCTAAGTGTACCTGATCTAAAGCTATATATATAGCAGCAGTCACCAAAACCATTTGGTACTGGCTAAAAAATAGACCGGTAGATCAGTAGAACAGATTAGATACAAAGGACAAAAAAGGATACATCTATAGCAATCTAATCTTTGACAAACCCAAAGATACCAACATTAGGGACAAAAATTCATTATTTGGAAAAAACTGTTGGGAAAACTGGAAATTAGTATGGCAGAAATTAGATATGGATCCACACTTAACACCATATACCAAGATAAGATCAAAATGGGTCCATGATTTAGGCATAAAGAGTGAGATAATAAATAGATTAGAGAAACAGAAAATAGTCTACCTCTCAGACCTGTGGAGGAGGAAGGAATTTATGACCAGAGGAGAACTAGAGATCATTATTGATCACAAAATAGAAGATTTTGATTACATAAAATTAAAAAGTTTCTGTAAAAACAATACTAATGCAAACAAGATTAGAAGGGAAGGAACAAATTGGGAAAATATTTTTAAAAGTAAAGGTTCTGACAAAGGTCTCATTTCCAAAATATATAGAGAACTGACCCTAATTTATAAAAAATCAAACCATTCTCCAATTGATAAATGGTCAAGGGATATGAACAGACAATTCTCAGATGATGAAATTGAAACTATTTCCACTCATATGAAAGAGTGTTCCAAATCACTACTGATCAGAGAAATGCAAATTAAGACAACTCTGAGATACCACTACATACCTGTCAGATTAGCTAAGATGACAGGAACAAATAATGATGAATGTTGGAGGGGATGTGGGAAAACTGGGACACTGATACATTGTTGGTGGAGTTGTGAAAGAATCCAGCCATTCTGGATAGCAATTTGGAACTATGCCCCAAAAGTTATCAAACTGTGCATACCCTTTGACCCAGCCATACTACTACTGGGCTTATATCCCAAAGAAATACTAAAGAGCGGAAAGGGACCTGTATGTGCCAAAATGTTTGTGTCAGCTCTTTTTGTGGTAGCTAGAAACTGGAAGTTGAATGGATGCCCAGCAATTGGAGAATGGTTGGGTAAATTATGGTATATGAAGATTATGGAATATTATTGTTCTGTAAGAAATAACCAGCAGGAGGAATACAGAGAGGCTTGGAGAGACTTACATCAACTGTTGCTGAGTGAAATGAGCAGAACCAGAAGATCACTATACACTTCAACAACAATACTGTATGAGGATGTATTCTGATGGAAGTGGAAATCTTCAACATAAAGAAGATCCAACTCACTTCCAGTTGATCAATGATGGACAGAAATAACTACACCCAGAGAAGGAACGCTGGGAAGTGAATGTAAATTGTTAGCACTACTGTCTATCTACCCAGGTTACTTATACCTTTGGAAGCTAATACTTAATGTGCAACAAGAAAATGGTATTTACACACATATATTGTATCTAGGTTATATTGTAACACATGTAAAAGGTATGGGATTACCTGTCATTGGGGGGAGGGAGTGGAGGGAGGGAGGGAGGGGATAATTTGGAAAATGAATACAAGGGATAATATTACAAAAAAATGAATAAATAAAAATAATACCAAAAAAACACATTGTTATGCTAAATCATCCCAAAGTCCTAAGGTTGAAATTTGTATTATTTACATCGGTAATAATAATCACCTTCCTTTCTCCTTAAGTATGCTAAGTTATTTGACACTTAAAATATTACTTAGATGGAATTTGACTGTCTTTATTCTTTTCAGTTTCTCCAAATTAGAAGTCTCAGGAGATTCTCTTCCTGTCTACAGTCAGCCTTTCAGAACTTTTTAAATCAGCTCAATTTAGGTTAACAAAAATGGAGTTATGCACTATATGTTATGTTCTACACTAAGCACAGAGAATGCACATATGAGTAAAACTATTTTCCTTTCTAATGAAGAAAGAAAATACATAACATGTAATTGAAAAGAATGGAGGAATAGGAGGCACTACTACAGGTTATGATAGAGTCAGAAATGGACACAAAGAAGATCAGAAATATGATTAACTATATTTGAAAAAATGGAGCATGTGGAAAGATTTAAACAAAAAGTTTCAGGAGAAACAGAGATAGAGTGATTTTCCAGATGAGATGGCCAGAAGCAGTGTGAATGGACAAGTGGCAGGAAAAACTTCCAGTGTGACAATTCTTCTGTGATGAAGTAGAAAAGGTCTACTAAAGAATTAGCAAGAACAGGAACTAAAGAAAGATAAAGGAAAAGTGCCTCATATAAGCAAATTTCCGATTGAAAGATAGACTATGGTCCCTACCATTTACTCATAACATTTTATGAGTTAATGAACTTATCCCAATTATAGTTACAACTTCTGGTCTTAATCCATTCCATTTTTGGAATGCATTGTAAAGACATCTGTTATAATTCTTTTAATCATGGAACACTTTTTCATGAAATTTCTTGTAATATTAAGATATATGACAGATGACAGCATTTGGGCTGGAATTTATAAAATGAGTATTTTTTTTTCAAATGGAAATTAGAGTAAGGAATTTTAAGTTGGAGGAATGAAAATTGAACACTTGGAGAGAAGAAAACATGGACAGGGAGCAGAGTTCTGACCTTTTGGTTAGAACATAAACAATGAGAAATTGATGAGAAATTGGGAAATGGAGTTAGTTATAGAAAAAGAAGATAATTTAGTAGAATGTTTTGGGCTAGCAGTCAGGAAATAAAACTTCAAGTGCTTTGTCGCTCATTTTCTTTTTTTTATTTTATAATTTTAATTTTTTGACAGTACATATGCATGGGTAATTATTTACAACATTATCCCTTGCACTCACTTCTGTTCCAAATTTTCCTTTCTTTCCCTCCACCCCTTCCTTAAGATGGTAGGTAGTCCCATACATGTTAAATATGTTATGGTATATCCTAGATACAATATCTGTGTGCAGAAAAGAATTTCTTATTGCACCAGAAGAATTGGATTTAGAAGGTAAAAATAACCTGGGAAGAAAAACAAAAATGTAGTTTACACTCATTTCCCAGTGCTCCTTGTCTGGGTTTAGCTGATTCTGTCCATCATTGATCGAATACATCCTCATATAGCATTGTTGTTGAAATGTATAAAGATCTCCTGGTTCTGCTCATTTCACTCAGCGTTAGTTCATGTAAGTCTCTCCAAGCTTCTCTGTATTCATTCATCCTGCTGGTCATTTCTTACAAAACAATAATATTCCATATCATTCATATACAATAATTTGCCCAACCATTCTCCAGTTGATGGGCATCCATTCAACTTCCAGTTTCTAGCCACTATGAAAAGGGCTGCCATAAACATTTTGGCACGTACAGGTCCCTTTCCCTTCTTTAGTATTTCCTTGGGATATAAGCCCAGTAGTAGTATGGCTGGGTCAAAGGGTATGCACATTTTGATAACTTTTTGGGCATAATTCCAGATTGCTCTCCAGAATGGTTGGATTCTTTCACAACTCCACCAACAATGTATCAATGTCCCAGTTTTCCCACAGTCCCTCCAACATTCCTCATTATTTTTTCCTGTCATTTTAGCCAATCTGACAGGTGTATAGTGGTATCTCAGATTTGTCTTAATTTGAATTTCTTTGATCAATAGTGATTTGGAACACTTTCATGTGAGTAGAAATAGTTTCAATTTCATCATCTGAAAATTGTCTGTTCATATCCTTTGACCATTTATCAATTGGAGAATGGCTTGATTTCTTATTAATTAGAGTCAGTGCTCTATATATTTTGGAGATGAGGCCTTTATCAGAACTTTTAACTGTAAAAATGTTTTCCCAGCTTGTTACTTCCCGTCTAATCTTGTTTGCATTAGTTTTGTTTGTACAAAAGCTTTTTTAATTTGATATCAAAAATTTTTATTTTGTGGTCAATAATGATCTCTAGTTCTCCTTTGGTCACAAATTCCTTGCTCCTCCACAAGTCTGAGAGGTAAACTCTCCTATGTTCCTCTAATTTATTTATGATCTCATTATTTATACCTCAATCATGGACCCATTTTGATCTTATCTTGGTATGTGGTGTTAAGTGTGGGTCCATGCCTAATTTCTGCAATACTAAATTCCAGTTTTCCCAGCAGTTTTTGTCAAATAATGAATTTTTATCCCAAAAGTTGATCTTTGTTTTCTTTTCTTTCTTTCTTTCTTTTTTTTTTTTAGGGTCTTTTTCAATAATCCTCAGATTATCTCTCCTAGAACTATTTTCCAGGTCTGTTGATTTTCCCAGTAAATATTTGATGTTTTCTCCAGCTTTTCTTTTCTTTTTTTTTTTTCTTTTCTTTTTTTTTTTTTTTTTTTTTTTTTGTTTTACTTGACTGATTCTTGGTGTCTCAATGAATCATTCATTTCTGTTTGTTAAGTCCTGATTTTTAATGAGTTATTTTCTTTGTTCACTTTTTTTTACTTTGTTTTGAATATGTCCAATTGAGTTTTAAATGAGTTATTTTGCTCTATTGAATTTTTTTCCATTTCACTAATTTTATTTTTAGTGAGTTATTTTCTTTTTCCAATTCACAAATCCTACTTTCTTGGGAATTATTTATCTTTTCCAATTCACAGATCCTACTTTGCTGTGATTTTTTAACCTTTTCCAACTCACAAACTTTGTTTCCCTGCACTTTCTGTGAATTCTTTATCTTTTCCAATTCAAATTTTAGTACATTGTTACTCTCTATCATAGCTTCTCTTTCCTTTCCCCATTTTTCTTCTAACTCTCTTAACTTTTTAATAGTCTCTTCTAGGAGACAGTTATGTGATGGGGGCCAGGTATCCTTCCCCTTTGAGTTATTACCTGGAAACTGTCTGCTGTTAGCCTCCTCGGGTTTGAAAACTTGTTCTTTTTTCTGTATAGAAACTGTCAATCATTCTCTTCAATGTTTTATTCATTTTTAAAAACCTGCCTTCAGGGTAGGGAATTTACCAGCTTCCTTGCAGAAGAAAGATAGGATGGATTGCAGCTGTCTTGTGAATGGGCTGCAAAGGTAGGAGGGAACTCTATGAGATTGTTTCTCCCTCCCCCCCACTGGAAGTGACTCAAAGGTGGTTAGCATGACTGGGCTGTGGGGAGTGCCCAGTGAAGAACCCATCCTGTGTGGCCTAGCAATTGCCCTGGGGTTAGAGGCTGAGTAGTGAAAGTGTCACAGTGCCTGGCCAAAGCCCCCCGTGGGGCTGTGGATATTAGCAGCTGACCAGCCAAAAGTCCTGGCTCACAGACCAGAAGTGTCCCTGCCCAGAGAAGAACAGTCGCTGCTGCAGGAGTTTCACTGCTGTGGGAGTTCCGCTGTCTCAGGCCGACCTTCTCACTATGTGGATTAGAGACTGCCCTGGGCTGTGTCCCATGCTGTGCAGATTCTCAACTGCCTCAAAGAAAAGCCCCAGACAGCAGAAGACATGCCAGGATCTGTGTTGAGTCCATCTGGTTTGGGGTAGTTATAGGTTCTGGTGTTTTGTTGTTGATGTTGTTGTTGTTGTTTGTTTTGTTTTGTTTTGTTTTTTTAAGTGGCTTTGATTTCTCTGCTGATCTGCTGTTTTGCAACAGAGTAGAGTATCAGCCTATGCCAGATACTGTCTCAGTAGTTTTTCTAACCCCAGAGGCCTCCCCATCCCATTTGGCACAATATGCTAGCCTTTAATCTAACCCTGTCTGTGCCGGTCTTTTTCTCCACCCCTCAGGACCAACCTTTTCTGATGAAATTGCAGATTCTCTTCAGCTGGTAAGTTGTGCTTCTAATGTTTGTGGTTTTTACCAGTCTAGCGCTATTTTTGAGGCAGAGTTAAATAGTTGGTATTGAGGGTAAAAGGGAGTTTAGAAATCCACGTGTATCATCTCCACCATCTTGCTTCTGCCTATCTTCTAAAGATTTTCTAAAGAAGGCATTACCAATGTTTACCAGACTGAAATTAGTAGGCTTTTTTGTTTCCCTTTTGGAGAGAGTTATAGAAAGGGAGTAGTTTGAAAGGGATTCTAAATATTGAAGTAGGAAATGTGTAGGGAGGAGTAGCATTACAGATTATGTTTCTCACCATTTTCTTTTAAATGAATTTAAAATAATGCCTGAAATTAAAATTTTGAAAGGCAGAGCTAAGACAAGGTCAAAGTTAAATGTTCTTCTAACCCAAGAAAACTTAGAAGTCAAAGAAAAATCTATTATTTAGGTGGACAATATCAAAGGCTGAGCTTGGTAATGGTAAAAGTAGCAGAAGGAGCAGCTTCAGAATCCCTCAAGACAGAGAAAGTAATGGAACCAGGCAAATGGTCCAAAAGACACTGCACATGACTAATTTAATGACACTGGTATGCAAGGTGTTGTCAGACAACCCATTGCCTGTAATCACTTCAGCATCACATTTCAAAGGTGAAGAGTAGTACTTTACTGCAAAAGAATAAAGATTCTAAGGCACAACATTTATCTGAGGTGTCAGGGATCATGACAAAGAGTATAATTCCCTGTCCCAAGAGATCAGTGAACACAGAGTAGTAAAACTTTTTACCAGCAAGGGACTAGGGGTCAGGAACCACACCTCTCCCCAGATCACATACAACATTGGAAATATCAAAACATTCAATTCTCAGAAATATTTCTGCAAACAACAGAGAAAAAAATCTAGCATCCACACATCTAAAACAGAAACCAACTTTAATATAAAGATCAAGATGAAGAAACTGATTGGACAAATTGAGAGATTTTTCCAAGCTACCCAAGAAACTGACCATAAAATCCATTATCATAGGAGGGAAGATGAAGACAAAAATTCTGAAGAAAATGATGTGAAAGCTGGTAGAAGCAAACATCAACCTAAGGAAAAATATGAATTAAACACAAGCCCAATAGTAAATGCTGTGTGAAAAAAGGGAAATTGAAAATGGTAGTGGAGATGTGGGAAAAATGAAAGATTAATACATTGTTGTTGAAGTATTGGACTGATTCAACTATTCTATCGTCAAAGTGCTATCAAATTATGCATACACTTTGACCTAATATTAACACAACTAAGTTTGTATTTCAAAAGAGATAAAAAATAAAAAAGGAAAAGAACCTATATGTACAGATATATATATATATATATATATACATACATACACACATATATACATACACATACATATACGTGTGTGTGTGTATGTCTTTCCTAGGGTCAAAAAATTGTATACAGAGTTATGCTCATCAACTGGGGAATGGTGGAACAGATTGTGATTACAATGGAATACTATTGGGATATAATAAATGATGAGCAGGATGTGCTCAGTAAACCTGAAAAGACCTCCATGAGCTAATACAAAGGGAAATGTACTGTGTACAAAGCAACAGAGATATTGTACAATGATCAACTATGTATGATTTAGCTATCTCCACTAATACAATGATCTATGATAACTCTGAAGGTTTTATGATGAAAAAATATTATAGATTATGTCTGAATACAAAGTGAAACATGCTTTTTTAAACATTATTTTCCTTTAAGTATTTTTCTTATATTTTCTTTCACAACATGGCTATTATGGAAATGTTTTGCATGACTACATATGTACAACCTATAATGAATTGCTTAGCTTCTCAGTAAGTAAGGTGTATGTGTGGAGGAAGTAGATAATCTTGAACTTAAGAGTTTTAAAAATAATGTTTAAAATTGTTTTTATATGTATGAGTAAAAATATATACACATATATTTGGTTTGGTGAGACAATTGGTGTCAAGTAATTTGTCCAGGATCAAATGTTTAGGAAAGTGTTAAGTGTCTGTGGAAGGAGGGAGAAAAAGGGAGTGGCAGGAAGGGGAAAAACAAGGGAGGAAGGAAAGAAGGAAGGAAGAAAAGAAAGAAAACAAAAGATGTAGTAAATAAGTAAAATAGATGAGATACTTAAGATACAATAGTAAGTGACAATAATTATCTCGTGTTTGGTGAATACAAAGATATGAACTTAAGTTGTAAGAACCTGTCTTTTGACAATAAATGTCAGGATAATTGAAAAGCATTTTGGAAGAAATCAGCCATAGACCAACATTTTACAACACATGCAAAAATATAAATTACTTAGACATAAAGAGTATTATCATAAGTAAAGTAAGGATATCATGGGGAAATTTGTTTTTTAGATCTATGAAAAAGGGAAAAGTCTATGACTAAGTAAGAGAGAAAGAGGATCACAGGAAGTAAAAAGAAAAAAAAAATTGATTGTATCAAATTTAAATTATTTTGCACAGAAAATCCATGAGGCAAAAATTGGAAGGAAAGCAAGTAACAAGCCATATTTATATCAAGTTTCTCTTCTACACTCTTCATTTCTGAAATATATGGGCTACTGAGCTATATTTATGTTTTGAAAATTCCACTCTCATATGGATAAATGAATAAAGGATATGATGAACAGGCACTTTGCTAAAGAAGAAATTAAAGCTATCACTAGTTATATTAAAATATTCTAAATCAGTATTGACTAGAAAATTACAAATTAAAACAGAATGAATATATCATCACATACCTATTATGTTAGCTAATAAGAAAAAAAGATAATAACAAATAAGGTAGAGGATGTGAAAAATAGGCACAGAAATTGTTGGTGGAATTATGAAACTAATCCAACCATTCTGGAGTATAATTTGCAACTATCCCCCAAAGGATATATAACTATGTATAACTTTTGACAGAGCCATGCCACAAATAATCCATGCATCCAAATAAGCCATGCATCTCAAAGAGGGGGAAAAAAGAGGAGGGAAAGGACATATTTGTACAAAAATATTTATAGCAACACTTTTTGTAATGGCAAATAATTAGGAATCAAGGGGCTGCCCATCAATTGGAAAATAAATGAAAAATTTGTGGCATATGATTGCATACTACTCCCATTTATAAATTAATGAGCATGATGGTTTCAGAAAAAAATGGGGAGTTTTATAAGACTGATGCAAAATGAAGTGAGAAGAAACAAGAAAACGCATTATATAACAACAGCAATATTCTATTCAAATAAATTATGAAAGACTTTGATACTCTAAGACAAGGATCCAAATGAATTACAAAGATCTATGATGAATTATGCTTATGCTATCTTAAGAAAACTGCTGAACTCTTAATACATATTGAAGCATATGCTTAACACTTCATTTTTCTTTCATTTTTGTGCAAAGAATTAATGTTGTTTTTGTTGGTGTTGTTTTGTAATAAGGCCAACATACATGATTTGTATGAATTCATATGCATAACTGATATTATATCGTTTGACTTTTCGATGCATCGAGTTATTTGAGAGTTTGAATCTCAGATTTTTGAAAGTTGAATGCTAAAACTTAAATATACATACATGCATGCATGCATATGCACATGTATGTGTATTTATGTACATATATAATTTGAAAACATTTAATTAAGTAAATATAAAAAGAATACTTAAGTAGTTATCCTATTTGAGGATAAGTAGGCTAGTCACTTGTTTTTTTTGTAAGGAAATAAACACAATAATAAGTGTATCACTGAAAATTGAATATTTTTCTTGAGGCTGAATTTTTAATTATTAATGATAATCTTTTAAAATGATATCTGGTTTTTATAAGTATTAATATATAAGTTCCTTAAGAATAATAATTATTTTATTCTTTGTATTCATATCCCTAGTATCAAGAATTGTGGCATGGTATTTAGCAAAAGTTGCTTGATGAATTAATTAAGAAGATTTAGCATATCATTTTTTAACCATTCTTTAACTATTCTTCCTGAACTAACACACAAGGTAATAGCAATAGACTGAAATGTAACATATTTTGTGAAGAATAAAATAATTTATATACTGGGTAGCCTTCAAAATTTTGATGGATAGATTCTTTATTTTACTTTTGATATTTGAGTCAGTCAGAGTTTGATGCATCTGTTTATTTCTCTCCACATAATTCTAGGAAATTGATGAAGGGATAGTGGTAAGAATGGTGGTATTGATGTTGATGATAATATGACAAAAAGGAAGAGGAATGACATTTTATATGAATTAATAAATGTTAATAAAATGAATGGACATATATTTTTCGCTTCCATCTAAGTTGCTGCATAGTCTATTCTAATAATAATGAGAGTAATTTTGAGAGTATACTACTATAATCAACTGCCTCTGAGTTTATCCATGGAGGAAAATTTCATTAGATCATCAACTGGAAGGAATCAACTGACTTGATATTATTAATGTTATTATTGTTGATATTAATACTAAGGATATTATTCATATCTCATATTCTCCAAGTTGTTGGTCAAGGTAATAGATAATTCTGTTTCCTCCATGGCTTTCAATAGAGAATAAACTATTCTGCTGGATTTCAGAACTAAATTGCAAAATCCAAAACATTCTTTGACCAACATTTGGTTGTTTTGTATAATGATACCCTCTTTATGTTCACATTTAGTTTACAATTCATTTAAGTCTCTCAAGGACCCTCTGAAATCATCCTGCTGAACTTCTCTTATAGAACAACAATATCCCATAACATTCATATATCATATATTATAACTTATTCAACAATTCTCCAAACTGATGGGCCTCCACTCAGTTTCCAGTTTCTTGCCACTACAGAAAGGGGTCCCACAAACATTTTTGTACATATAGGTCCCATTCCCTCCTTTAAGATCTCTTGTGGATATAAGCCCAGTAGAAACATTGCTGGATTAAAGGGTATACACAGTTTGATGACCCTTTTGGCATAGTTCCAAATAGCTCTCCAGAATGGGTGGACCCATTGACAATTCCACCAACAATGTATTAGGGTCCCAGTTTTCCCACATGCCCTTCAACATCGGTCAATATCTTTTCCTGTTATCTTACTCAATGTGACAAGTGTACAGTGATATCTCAGAGATGTCTCTGTTTGCATTTCTCTGATCAATAGTGATTTAGAGCACCTTTTTATAAGAGTAGAATTGGTTTCAATTTCTTCATCTTAGAATCATATGTGCATGTCCTTTGGCCATTCTTCAACTGGATAATGACTTGAATTCTTATAAATTTAAGTCAGTTCTCTATGTGAGGCCTTTATCATAACCCTTGAATATAAAAATGAATTTCTAGTTTATTTCTTCTTTTCTAGTCTTATCATTTTTATTTTATTTTGTTTGTACAAAATTTTTTAGCTTAATATAATCAAAATTATTGGGGCATCTAGGTGGCACAGTGGATAGAGGACCAGCCTTGAATTCAGGAGGACCCAAGTTCAAATCTGATCTCAGAACTTAACACTTCCTAGCTGTGTGACCCTGGGCAAGTCACTTAACCCCAGCCTCAGGGGGGGGGGGAAATAAATAAATAAATATATATATATAAAATCAAAGTTATCTATTTTGTATTCAATCATGAGTTCCATTTCTACTTTGGTCACAGATCCCTTCCTTTTCCACACATCTGAGAGGTAACCTATCCTTTGTTCTTATAATATTACTCTTTATATCTAAATCATGATCCCATTTCAACCTTATATTGTTATGTGGTAGTAGGTATGGTCAATGCCTGGTTTCTGCTTCAGGAGAAGTTAAAAAAAAATCAGGGGTAGTGATTCTGATCTCAGATCAAACAAAAGTAAAATAGATAAAATTAAAAGAAAGATAATAAAAAAGAGAAAGATAAGAATAATGAATTGGGTTTACAATTTAAAAAGCTAGAAAAAGTACAAATTAAAACCCCCCAATTAAACAACAAATTTGAAATTCTGAAAATAAAAAGGGAGATTAATAAAACTGAAAATAAGAAAAGTATTGAATTAATAAATAAAACTAAGAGTTGGCTTTATGAAAAAATAGATAAGCATTTAGTAAATTTGATTAAAAACAGGAAAGAAAATCAAATTGTTAATCTCAAAAATGCAAAGGGAGAATTTCCAATAATGAAGATGAAAATAGAGCAATAATTAGGAATTATTTTGCCCAACTTCCTGTCAATAAATTGAATAATCTAAGTCAAATGAGAAATTTCTACAAAAATATGGATTGCCCAGATTAAAATAAGATGAAATAAAATACATGAATAATCACATTTTAGAAAAAGAAATAGAACATATTATTAATCAAATTCCTAAGAAAAAAATCTCCATGGCCAGATGGATTTACATGTGAATTCTATAAAACATTTTAAGAACAACTAATTTTGAAAGTATGCAAATTATTTGAAAAAAGATGGAAAGAAGGATTTATGCAAAATTCATTCTATGACAGATATAATACTGATAACTAAACCAGATAGGATAAAAACAGAGAAAGAAAATTAAAGACCAATTTCCCTAATGAATATTGATACAAAAATCTTAAATAAAATGTTAGCATATCATACCCAGAATAATATAATATGACTACATAGTCTGGTTCAATATCAATAAAATTATTAGCATAACCAACTATATTAATAAGCAAACTAACAAAAACCATATGATTAAATAAATGCAAAAAAAGCATTTGGTAAAATCCAATACCTATTACTATTAAAAACACTGGAACAAGGAATAAATGGAGTTTTCTTTTCAAATGATAAGTAGCATATATTTAAAACCACCAGCAAATATCATATGTAATGAGGACAAATTAGAACCATTCCCAATAAGATCAGGAGTGAAACAAGGTTGCCCATTATCACCATTACAATTAAATATTATATTAGAAATTTTAGCTTTGGCAATAAGAGAAGAAAAAGAGATGAAAGGAATTAGAGCAGGTAATGAGAAAACCAAATTATCAGTCTTTGCAAATGATATTATGGTATACATAGAGAATCAATTAAAAACTTCTAGAAACAATTCACAATTTTAGCAAATCTGCAGGATACAAAATAAATCCACAGAAATCATCAGCATTTTTGCATATTACAAACAAAGTCTAGCAGCAAGAGATACAAAGAGAAATTCAGTTTGAAATAACTGTCAATAATATAAAATATTTGTAAGCCTATCTGCCAAGGCAATATCAGGACCTATATAACCACAACTACAAAATTCTTTATTCACATATAAAGTCAGATCTAAACAAGTGGAAATCTGAGTTAATATAATAAAAATGAGAATACTACCTAAATTGTTCTACTTGTTCAGTGCCATACCAATTAAACTCCCCAAAATTTATTTAAAATATCCTGAAAAGAATAATACAAAAGCCATCTGAAAGAACAAAAGATCAAGGATTTCAAGCCACTTTATGGAAAAAAATGGAAATGAAAGTAACCTATTTGTATCAGAATTAAATTTATATTATAAAATAGTGGTTATCAAAACCATTTGGTACTAGCCACAATATAGTTGTAAATCAGTGGAATAGGTTTGGTTTCCAGGACAAAATATTCAATAACTATAGTAATCTAGTATTTGAGAAACCTAAAGATCTCAGCTTTTGGTCTAAGAACTCACTAATGGACAAAAACTGCTTAGAAAATTAGAAACATTTATGGTAGCTTTCCTTTAAATTACAAGCAGCATTGCTGGGTGCCTATGATCAAGGTTGAGACAAGGCTGCTCATTATCAACATTATTATTTAAATTATTATTCAAGATTTTTTTTATGAGAACATTGTACTAGAAGTATTGGCTTTATCAATAAGAAAAGACAAAGAAATTAAAGAAATTAGAACAGGCAATGGTGAAATAAAACTATCCCTCTTTGGAGATATGTTGATATTCTTAGAAAATCCTGGAAAATAATCCAAAATAATCCCAAAAATTCACTTGAACAATTTTCAGTTTTCTCAAAAGTACTTTATAAAATAAATCAACCCAAATCATCAGTATTTCTGACAAATCTTTCTTAGAAAGTGAAATTCCATTTAAAATGCCTGTAGACGAGGGGCGGAGCTCAGTGAACGTCCTCACTCCCTCACAACCAATTAGATAAATTAAGTCTCAGAATTACCTCAGGACTGATAGATACCACAAGGACTGGAAGCACGACTTACCAGCAGAAGAGAATCTGGAGTTTCAACAGGAAAGGTCAGTTCTCAGGGGAGGAATAAGAAAGACCAGCACAGACGGTGGGGTAGGGGCACACTGCGCCCATTGCGCTGGGAAGGGCTCTGGGATCAGAGAAGCCACTGAGGTAAAGGAATCTGGCACAGGCTGTTAGCTCTTCTCTGCTAATTATTTAGCAGTTCAGAAGAGAAAGCCAAAATATTTTAAAACTCAAATTAGATTTTCCCCTGACCCTGGAGGTGACTCAGCAGACTCGGCACCAGGGGGTGTGGCCTCAGCTACCACCTGAGAATAGTTAAGAGATTGACAAGTGGGTGGATACGGCCCAAGGCAACACACACTGCCTAGCTTAGCTGGAGGGAGTGGAACTCAGCTCCAGGAAGTCCCAGAGAAGCGGAACCTTTGAACTAGGGACCGCGGTTTCTGGCAGACACTTCCAGTTTGAGCGCAGGGGCTTTTCAAGTCACCTGCTGCAGACATCCACTCCCCACCCGGACACATAGGCTGGGCTTCGTGCTGTCTTCACTATTCTACGCCCTCGAAGCACAGTAGTGCAAATCACCTCTGAGGCACTTCCAGGGAGGGGGTGGGGAATTCTCTCCCAGAGCTCTCTCTTAGCTCAGGCGCAGGGGCCGCTGCATCCATCCAGTCTGGGAGGAAGCTGGTAAAGAAGTAAATAATTTCCTACCCCAGGGACAGACCCCAAAACATTTTTTTAAATATGAGCAAAAAAGCTAGAAAAACTATAGATTCCTTCTATACAGAGAAAGAGCGGGTATCCAACCCCGAGGAAGTTGACAACAGAGAATCAGCAGATGACAACCTAAAGGGGAACGATTCCTGCCCCCCATCACATAACTCTCTCCTAGAAGAAGCTCTTAAAAAATTGAGGGAGATCGAAGAAAAATGGGGAAAGGAAAGGGAATTTATGATAGAGAATAACAACGTCCTGAAATTGGAGTTGGAAAAAATAAAGAATTCACAGGAGGGGGCGGAGCCAAGATGGTGGAGAAGAAACACACAACTCAGTGAACGTCCTCACTCCCTCACAACCAATTAGATAAATTAAGTCTCAGAATTAGCTCAGGACTGATAGATACCACAAGGACTGGAAGCACGACTTACCAGCTGAAGAGAATCTGGAGTTTCAACAGGAAAGGTCAGTTCTCAGGGGAGGAATAAGAAAGACCAGCACAGACGGTGGGGTAGGGGCACACTGCGCCCATTGCGCTGGGAAGGGCTCTGGGATCAGAGAAGCCACTGAGGTAAAGGAATCTGGCACAGGCTGTTAGCTCTTCTCTGCTAATTATTTAGCAGTTCAGAAGAGAAAGCCAAAATATTTTAAAACTCAGATTAGATTCCCCCCCCACACACACACACCCTGGGGGTGACTCAGGCACAGATCTCGGCACCAGGGGGCGTGGCCTCAGCTACCTCCTGAGAATAGTTAAGAGACTGACAAGTGGGTGGATACGGCCCAAGGCAACACACACTGCCTAGTTTAGCTGGAGGGAGTGGAACTCAGCTCCAGGAAGTCCCAGAGAAGCGGAACCTTTGAACTAGGGACCGCGGTTTCTGGCAGACACTTCCAGTTGGAGCGCAGGGGCTTCTCACGTCACCTGCTGCAGACATCCACTCCCCACCCGGACACATAGGCTGGGCTTCCTGCTGTCTTCACTATTCTAATCCCTCGAAGCACAGTAGTGCTAATCACCTCTGAGGCACTTCCAGGGAGGGGGTGGGGAACTCTCTCCCAGAGCTCTATCTTAGCTCCGGCGCAGGGGCCCCTGCATCCATCCGGTCTGGGAGGAAGCTGGTAAAGAAGTAAATAATTTCCTACCCCAGGGACAGACCCCAAAAGATTTTTTTAAGTATGAGCAAAAAAGCTAGAAAAACTATAGATTCCTTCTATACAGAGAAAGAGCGGGTGTCCAACCCCGAGGAAGTTGACAGCAGAGAATCAGCAGACAACAACCTAAAGGGGAACGATTCCTGCCCCCCATCACATAACTCTCTCCTAGAAGAAGCTCTTAAGAAATTGAGGGAGATCGAAGAAAAATGGGGCAAGGAAAGGGAAGTTATGATAGAGAATAACAACGTCCTGAAATTGGAGTTGGAAAAAATAAAGAATTCACAGGAGATGCAGGGAAACAAAATTAGTGAATTAGAAAAGGTTAAAAAAACACAGGAAAGTAGGATTTCTGAATTGGAAAAGATAAAAAAGTCTCAAGAAAATAGAATTTCTGAATTGGAAAAAGAAAATAATTCTCAAAAAAAAAATTAGGGAAATGGAAAAAAATTCAATAGAGCAAAATAATTCATTTAAAAACGAAATTGGGCATTTACAAAAAGAACTAAAAACTGTGAAAGAAGAAAATAACTCCTTAAAAGTCAGGATGGAACAAATAGAAATGAATGATTCACAGAGAACCCAAGAATCAGTCAAACAAAACAAAAAAAATGAGAAGCTGGAGAACAACGTCAAATACTTACTGGGAAAATCTATAGACCTGGAAAATAGATCTAGGAGAGATAATCTGCGGATTATTGGACTTCCAGAAAACTATGACCAAAAAAAGAGCCTAGATTCTATTTTACAGGAAATTATCAAAGAGAACTGTCCAGAGATAATAGAAACAGAAGGGAAAGTAGATGTGGAAAGAATTCATCGAACTCCTTCTGAAATAGACCCTAAAAAAAGAACACCACGGAATATTGTGGCTAAGCTGCAGAATTACCACACAAAGGAGAAAATCCTGCAAGCAGCTAGAAAAAAACAATTTAAATACCAAGGTGCCACAATAAGGGTCACCCAAGATCTGGCTGCCTCCACATTAAAAGATAGAAGGGCCTGGAACCTGATATTCCGAAAGGCAAAAGATCAAGGACTGCAACCAAGAATGAACTACCCAGCTAAGTTTAGCATCTTTTTCCATGGAAGAAGATGGTCATTCAATGAAACAGAGGAATTCTATATGTTTCTAAGAAAAAAACCAGACTTAAACAAAAAGTTTGATCTACATCCACAAGACTGAAGAGAAACAGAAAAAGGTACACAGAACCCTTGAGAACTGTAACTCTGTTGTGGGTATATAAAAAATACTCAAGGATAATTTGATTTTACTGATATAAAAGAAAAAAAGGGGGGTGTAGTAAAGGGAAGGAGGTCGGTTCAGAAAAAGGGGAAGGAGTGATAAAAAGAGGGAAACTACATCCCAGGAAGAGGCATAGAAAAATACACCATATCTGAGGGAACTTAGTGAGGGGGAGAATCATTGTGTGAATCTTACTCTCATCAGAAGAGGCTCAAAGAGTAAATAATTAACATATTTGTTTTTCAGAGAATTTTCTCTCACCTCATTAAAAGGGGGGAGAGGAAAAGGGGAAAGGAAAAGGAGAATAAGTGAAGGGACTTGGAGGGAGGGGGGAGGGATCCTAAAAAAAAAAAAAAAAAAAAAAAAAAGAGGGAGGGTTGCGTCACAAGGGGGGTCTGTAAATTAAATATCGGGGAGGGGGATCAGGGGGGTCAAGGGAAAAAAGTATAATCTGGGGATAATACGATGGCAGGAAATACAGAATTAGTAATTTTAACTGTAAATGTAAATGGGATGAACGATCCCATCAAACAGAGACGGATAGCAGATTGGATCAAAAAGCAGAACCCTACAATATGTTGCCTACAGGAAACACACTTAAAGCAGGGAGATACATACAGAGTAAAGGTAAAAGGTTGGAACAGAGCCTATTATGCTTCAGGTAAAGCCAAAAAAGCAGGGGTAGCTATCCTGATCTCAGATCAAGCAAAAGCAGAAGTTGATCTAGTTAAAAAAGATAAGGAAGGAAACTATATCCTGCTGAAAGGTAGCATAAATAATGAAGCCATATCAATACTAAACATATATGCACCAAGTGGTATAGCATCTAACTTTCTAAAGGAAAAGTTAAGCGAACTGCAAGAAGAAATAGACAGTAAAACTATAATAGTGGGAGATCTCAACCTTGCACTCTCAGATTTAGACAAATCAAACCACAAAACAAACAAGAAAGAAATTAAAAAAGTAAATAGAACATTAGAAAAACTAGGTATGATAGACCTTTGGAGAAAACTGAATGGCAATAGGAAGGAATATACTTTCTTCTCAGCAGTTCATGGATCCTATACAAAAATTGACCATATATTAGGACATAAAGATCTCAAAATTAAATGTAGGAAGGCAGAAATAATAAATGCCTTCTTCTCAGATCACAATGCAATAAAAGCTACATTCAGTAAAAAGTTAGGGGTAAATAGACCAAAAAGTAATTGGAAACTGAATAATCTCATCTTAAAGAATGACTGGGTGAAAGAGCAAATTATAGAAACAATTAACAATTTCACCCAAGATAATGATAATGATGAGACATCATATCAAAATCTTTGGGATGCAGCTAAAGCAGTAATAAGGGGAAATTTTATATCTTTAGAGGCTTATTTGAAGAAAATTGAGAAAGAGAAGATTAACGAATTGGGCTTACAACTTAAAAGGCTAGAAAAAGACCAAATTATAAACCCCCAACCAAAAATTAAACTCGAAATACAAAAATTAAAAGGAGAAATCAATAAAATTGAAAGTAAAAAAACTATTGAATTAATAAATAAAACCAAGAGTTGGTTTTATGAAAAAGCCAGTAAAATAGATAAACCTTTGGTAAATTTGATCAAAAAAAAAAAAGAGGAAAATCAAATTGATAGTCTTACAAATGAAAAGGGGGATCTTTCCACCAATGAAAAGGAAATTAGAGAAATAATAAGGAGTTACTTTGCCCAACTTTATGCCAATAAATTTGATAACTTAAGTGAAATGGATGACTTCCTCCAAAAATATAGGCTCCCTAGATTAACAGAGGAGGAGATAAATTGCTTAAATAGTCCCATTTCAGAAAAAGAAATAGAACAAGCTATTAATCAACTCCCCAGGAAAAAATCCCCAGGGCCAGATGGATTCACATGTGAATTCTACCAAACATTTAAAGAACAATTAGCCCCAATGTTATATAAATTATTTGAAAAAATAGGGGATGAAGGAGTCCTACCAAATTCCTTTTATGACACAGACATGGTAGTGATACCTAAACCTGGTAGATCGAAAACTGAGAAAGAAAATTATAGACCAATCTCCTTAATGAATATTGATGCTAAAATCTTAAATAAGATATTAGCAAAATGACTTCAGAAAATCATCTCCAAGATAATACACTATGATCAAGTAGGATTTATTCCAGGAATGCAGGGCTGGTTTAATATTAGGAAAACTATTAATATAATTGACCATATTAATAATCAAATTAATAAGAACCATATGATCATCTCAATAGATGCAGAAAAAGCATTTGACAAAATCCAACATCCATTCCTACTAAAAACTCTTGAGAGTATAGGAATAAATGGATTATTCCTTAGAATAATCAGGAGTATATATTTAAGACCTTCAGTAAGCATAATATGCAATAGAAATAAACTGCAACCTTTCCCAGTAAGATCAGGAGTGAAACAAGGTTGCCCACTATCACCATTACTATTCAATATAGTACTAGAAACGCTAGCCTCGGCAATAAGAGTCGAGAAAGAGATTCAAGGAATTAGAGTAGGAAATGAGGAAATTAAACTATCACTTTTTGCAGATGACATGATGGTATACTTAGAGAACCCCAAAGACTCTGCTAAAAAGCTACTAGAAATAATTCAAAATTTCAGCAAAGTAGCAGGATACAAAATAAATCCACATAAATCCTCGGCATTTTTATATATCACTAACAAAATGCAACAGCAAGAGATACAAAGAGAAATTCCATTCCAAACAAATGTTGAGAGTATAAAATATTTGGGAATCCATCTACCAAAGAAAAGTCAGGAATTATATGAGAAAAATTACAAAACTCTTGCCACAAAAATAAAATCAGATTTAAATAATTGGAAAGACATTCAGTGCTCTTGGATAGGCCGAGCGAATATAATAAAGATGACAATACTCCCCAAACTAATCTATTTATTTAGTGCTATACCAATCAGACTCCCAAGAAACTATTTTAATGACCTAGAAAAAATAACAACAAAATTCATATGGAAGAATAAAAGGTCAAGAATTGCAAGGGAACTAATGAAAAAAAAACTCAGAGGAAGGTGGTCTAAGTGTACCTGATCTAAAGCTATATTATATAGCAGCAGTCACCAAAACCATTTGGTATTGGCTAAGAAATAGACCGGTAGATCAGTGGAACAGATTAGATACAGAGGACAAAAAAGGGTACATCTATAGCAATCTAATCTTTGACAAACCCAAAGATTCCAACATTAGGGATAAAAATTCATTATTCGGAAAAAACTGTTGGGAAAACTGGAAATTAGTATGGCAGAAATTAGATATGAATCCACACTTAACACCATATACCAAGATAAGATCAAAATGGGTCCATGATTTAGGCATAAAGAGGGAGATAATAAATAGATTAGAGGAACAGAGCATAATCTACCTCTCAGACTTGTGGAGGAGGAAGGAATTTATGACCAGAGGAGAACTAGAGATCATTATTGATCACAAAATAGAAGATTTTGATTACATCAAACTAAAAAGTTTCTGTACAAACAATACTAATGCAAACAAGATTAGAAGGGAAGTAACAAATTGGGAAAATATTTTTAAAAACAAAGGTTCTGACAAAGGTCTCATTTCCAAAATATATAGAGAACTGACCATAATTTATAAGAAACCGAACCATTCTCCAATTGATAAATGGTCAAAGGATATGAACAGACAATTCTCAGAGGAAGAAATTGAAACTATATCCACTCACATGAAAGAGTGTTCCAAATCACTACTGATCAGAGAAATGCAAATTAAGACCACTCTGAGATACCACTACACACCTGTCAGATTGGCTAAGATGACAGGAACAAATAATGACAAATGTTGGAGGGGATGTGGGGAAATTGGGACACTAATACATTGCTGGTGGAGTTGTGAAAGAATCCAGCCATTCTGGAGAGCAATCTGGAATTATGCCCAAAAAGTTATCAAACTGTGCATACCCTTTGACCCAGCAGCGCTACTACTGGGATTATATCCCAAAGAAATACTAAAGAGCGGAAAGAAACATATATGTGCCAAAATGTTTGTGGCAGCTCTTTTTGTTGTAGCTAGAAACTGGAAGATGAATGGATGTCCATCAGTTGGAGAATGGTTGGGTAAATTGTGGTATATGAAGGTTATGGAATATTATTGCTCGGTAAGAAATGACCAGCAGGAGGAATACAGAGAGGCTTTGAGAGACTTAAATCAACTGATGCTGAGTGAAATGAGCAGAACCAGAAGATCACTGTACACTTCAACAACAATACTGTATGAGGATGTATTCTGATGGAAGTGGAAATCTTCAACATGAAGAAGATCCAACTCACTTCCAGTTGATCAATGATGGACAGAGGTAGCTACACCCAGAGAAGAAACACAGGGAGGGGAATGTAAATTGTTAGCACTATTATCTGTCTGCTCAGGTTGCATGTACCTTCGGATTCTAATGTTTATTGTGCAACAAGAAAATGATATTCACACACATGTATTGTACCTAGACTATATTGTAACACATGTAAAATGTATGGTATTGCCTGTCGTCGGGGGGAGGGAATAGAGGGAGGGGGGGTAATTTGGAAAAATGAATACAAGGGATAATATTATAAAATATATATATATATATATATATATAATAAAAAAAATAAAAAATAAAAAATAAATAAAAAAAAATAAATTTTAGCATCAATATTCATTAAGGGAAAAAAAAAAATGCCTGTAGACAAAATAAAATATTTTGGAGTCTACTTGCCAAAACAAAACCAAGAACTATATAAGCATACAAAACTCCTGTCATCCAAATAACACTAGATATAAACAATTAGAAAAGTATCAATTACTCATGGGTAGGCCAAGCTAATATAATAAAAAAATGCAATTATGCCTAAATTGCTCTACTTGTTCAGTGTCATGCAAATCAATCTACCAAGAACTTATTTTATAAAAATAGAAAAAATAATGACAAATTTCATTCGGAAGAACAAAAAAGCCAAGTATATCAAGGAAATTATTTTTTTTTAAATGATCCAAAGTGTATTGGCCTAGCTGTAACAAACCAAACTATATTGAAAAAAAACAAAAAAAACCTAAAAAGCTAAACAGCAGTACATTTAGTACTGGTTAAGAAATAAAGTGCTGCATCACTGGAATAGACTAGATAAACATGGCATAATAATTAAGACATATAATAATACCCAAACCCCAGCTTCTGGAATAATAACTCACTATTTAACAAAATGTGTTGTAATAAGTAGAAAGTAATATGTCATAAAGTTGGCAAAGAGCCAGTGTTTTTGATAATGGTCCAATTTCTAAAATATATAAAGAACTGTCTCAAATTTATAAGAATCGAGGCCATTCCCCAATTGACAAATGATCTATTAATATGAACAGACAATTTTCAGATGTCAAAACGAAAGCCATCTATAGTCTTAGGAAAACATGTTCTTCTCAGTAGTTCACTGATTCAAAATAATCCTAATAGATTTTGTATAGAAAATGACATCTACATCCAGAAAAAGAACCATGGAAATAGAATGTATATCAATAGATTTTATGTTCACTTCTTTTTTCTTTTTTTTCCCATATACCATTTCTGCCTTTTGATCTGATTTTTCTATCTCATCATGATTCATAAATTAATGTGTATATTAAAAATAAACAACAAAAAAAACAAATAAATTGAGTGAGAAGGGTTAACCAAAAATAAGAAGCATTTGAAGCTGAGAAATTTGAAACTTTACAGAGTAAAGGTAAAAGGTAGAAGCAGAATATATTGTGCTTCAGCTGGAAAAAAAAAAAAAGAAAGAAAGAAAAGAAAAGAAAGAAATAAGGAGTAGCATTCCAGATCTTAGACCAAGGAAAGGCTAAAAAAACAATTTGTGTGTAAACTAAATAATCTTATCCCAAAAATTAAAGAATCAAACTATAAATAATAGAAACAATCAACAATTTCATCCAAAAAAATGACGGCAACACCAAAACAACAATCTATAATTAGGACATGCAGCAAAACTAGTTAGTGAAGCAATTTTATAGCTCTAGATGCTTATTGAATAAAATAGAGAAGCAGGAGAAGAATAAATTGTTCATGCAACTGAAAAGGCTAAAAAAAGCACAAATTTTAAAACCCCAACTAAATACCAAAGTACAAATTCTGAAAGTCAAAGGACAGATTAATGAAATTGAATATAAAAACTACTGAACTAATAATGAAAATGTGATTTTATGAAAAAAGTCAACAAAAATATATGCACTTTTAGTTAATTTGATTTGAAAAAAGAAGGAAAACCAAAACATTTGTATTAAAAATGAAAATGTTGAATTTATCATTCATGCAGACCAAATTTAAGCAATAATTAGAAGCGTTTTTTGCCCAATCATATGCTTATAAATCAGATAACTTAAATGAAATTAATGAATATTTACAAACAGAATATCCAGATTAATGGAAGAAATCAAGTACTTAAATAGCTTCATTTTAGAAAAAAAAAATAATAATAATAAGCCATCAATGAATTTCCTAAGAAGCAAAACTAACAGAAACCATATGATTATCCCAAGAAAATGCATTTTGCAAAATACAATTTTCATTCCTATTAAAAGTATATAATATGGGAATGAATGGAATTTTCTTTAAAATTTTAAGTACCTAAAACCATCAGCAATATGTAATCAATTATGTGTAATGCGGATAAGCTAGAAGCATTTCCAGTAAGATCAGGTCTTAAACAAGGTTGCCTATTATCACTAATACTGTTAAATTTTGTACTAGAGGACTTCTGGCCAAGATGGCAGAGAGGAGGCACACATCTGCTTATGCTCCACTTTTTGTCTCAGAATTTATTTCATCACAAGCCTTGGAATTAATGCTTGAGTGGAAAAAACAAAAACAAAACAAAACAAAAAAAAAAAAAAAAAAAAAAAACCTACCAACAGAAGACATCCTTGAAATTTACTAGAAAAGGTCTGTTTTTCCTCAGGGGTGGAGATGAACAGATTGGGCAGGCTGAGGGCCTGCAGCTCAAGCTTGGCAGGCAGCTCACACTGTACAGGGGGGGAAAGGGGTGCAATCTCCATCGTTTCTGGGAAAGGAAAAGAACTTTACCATAGTGTGGATATTCTGTCTTGGCAACAAGCCAGGATCAGCAGAAAACCTGTAAACGCAGAAGGCAAAGAGTATAACTGTAAAAAGCTAGTGTCTCTAGGAACCTGGCCACCCCTACATGGAGTGACTCTTCACATTCTCAGAGCCATTGCTATCCTGCTATTGCCTCGCTGCTGCCCCCTGCAGTCTGTAGAGGAAGCTAGGTAACAACATCCAGCCCCATCCCCTATCCCCCCAAAAAACAGACTACATTTGTTTTTTCTTGTTAATTTGTTTTCTTTGATTCTTATCTGACAAAATGAGCAAAAAATTTTAAAAAAGGACTCTAACCATTGATAGCTTCTATATGGATAGAGAGCAGACTTTAAACCCTGAGGAAACTAAAAACAGACTATCTCCAGGTAAATCACCAAAGGGGGATATAATCTACATCTCAACACACAAAACTCTCATAAAAGAAACCAAAAAGGCTCTTGCAAGAGAGCTAGAAGAGAAATGGGAAAAGGAAAGGGAAACTTGGCAAGAGAGTCTGAACAAGTCATCCCACTCATTTAAAGATAGAGTGGATAAAGAAATCAAATCCTTGAAAAACAGAATTAGTGAGTTGGAAAAAAGAAAATAGCTCTATAAAAAATAAAATTGGCAGAATGGAAAAAAATCCCCTAGAACAAAACAACTCACTCAAAAACTCAATTGGACAATTAGAAAAAGATATAAAAAAGTGAGTGAAGAAAATACTTGAAAATCAGAATAGAATATAATTGAATGACTCGGGGTGTCATGGTGTCGATGGAGACACCAAAAATCAGTCAAGCAAAACCAGAAAAATGAAACAATGGGGAAAAAAATGTCAAATACCTTCTTGGGAAAACAACAGACCTGGAAAATAGATCCAGGACAGACAATCTGAGAATTATTGGACTCTCTGAAAACTATGATGAAAAAAAGATCCTGGACACTATTTTCCAGGAAATTGTCAAAGAAAACTGCCCAAATGTTTTAGAAGCAGAGGGTAAAATAGACATTGAATGAATTCGGCAATCACCTACTGAAAGGGATCCTAAAATCAAAACACCAAGAAATATAGTGCCCAAATTCCAGAACCATCAGACGAAAGAAAAAATACTGCAAAGTGTTAGAAAAAAATCAATTCAAATATGGAGGAGCCACAATAAGGATTACCAAGGATCTAGCAGCATCCACATTAAAGGATCAAAGGACCTGTATTAGGATATTCCGAAAGGCTAAGGAACTTGGTATGCAGCCAAAAATAACTTACCCAGCAAAAATGAGCATTTTTTCCTAGGGAAGAAGATGGACATTCAACGGAATAAATGAATTTCATCTATCCTTGATGAAAAAATTGGATATAAACAAAAAGTTTGATCTCCAAATATAGAATTCAAGAGACTCCTAAAAAGGTAAAAATAAATCTTGAGAACTATATTTCTGCCATAAAGATATATAAAGAACACATATATAATTTGTTCTAGAAACTAGAGATGGAAAGGAAATTGTACCAGAAAAGGGGTAAAGTGGTGGTACTATATCTCATAAGGAGGCAAAGATAACCTATTATGTCTGAGAGAAAGAATGGAGGGGGATGAACACAGTGTATATCATATTCTCAATAGAATTGGCTTAAAGAGAAAAATACAGACATATTCAATTTATGGTGAAACTCCTTCTACTTCATTGAAAAGTGGGAGGGGAAAAGGGAAAAGGGAAGGAGTAAACTAATTGGAGAGGAACACAGAAATTGTGAGGAAAAGGGGTAAAATAGGTAATACTGGGGAGGGGGGTAAAGAGGAAGCAAAGGAGAAAAGTGTAAACAGGTGTTAACAAGATGGCAAATAATACAGAATACAGGTAGGAATATAAACAATTTAGACCCACTGAATTCCTTATCTTCTCAATTTACCATTTTAGTCTTATCTTGGGTCTTGGTATTGGAGATCAATTTTTTTGGTCAATTCTAGTCTTTTCCTTATAAAATTTTGAAAAAAAAATTGATCAAATTTCACCAAATGATCAATTTTTCCATTAAAAATTATGCTTAATAAATCAAGACATTCTAGAGTTGATAAATGGTCAAAGAATATGAACAGACAATTTTAAGATGATGAAATTGAAACTATTTCCACTCATGTGAAAGTGTTCCAAATCACTATTGATCAGAGAAATGCAAATTAAGACCTGTCAGATTGGCTAAAATGAAAGGAAAAAATAATGATGAATGTTGGAGGAGATGTTGGAAAACCTGGACACTGATGCATTGTTGGTGGAGTTGTGAAACAATCCATCCAACCATTCTGGAAAGTCTGGAATTATGCCCAAAAAATCATCAAACTGTGCATACTCTTTGACCCAAAGAAATACTAAAGAAGGGAAAGGAACTTGTATGTGCAAAAATGTTTGTGGCAGTCCTTTTTTGTGATGGCTAGAAACTGGAAAATGAATGGATGCCCATCAATTGGAGAATGGTTGGGCAAATCATCATATATGAATGTTATTGAACATTATTGTTCTGTAAGAAATGACCAGAAGGATGAACACAGAGAGGCTTGGAGAGACTTACATGAACTGATGCTGAGTGAAATGAGCAGAACTAGGAGATCATTATACACTTCAACAACAATACTGTATGAGGATGTATTCTGATGGAAGTGGATATCTTCAACAAAGAGAAGATCTAATTCAGTTCCAATTGATCAATGATGTACAGAATCAGCTACACCCCGAGAAGGAACATTGAGAAATGAATGTAAACTGTTTGCATTTTTGTTTTTCCTCCCATGTTATTTTACCTTCTTCATCCAATTCTTCCTGTGGAACAAGAAATTCAGTTCTGCATACATATATTATATCTAGGATATGCTATAACATATTTAACATGTATGGGATTGCCTTCCATCTAGTGGGGGGGGGATGGAGGGAAGGAGGGGAAAATTCGGAACAGAAATGAGTGCTCTTACCAAGAATAGCTTTTTTTTTTTTTTTTTTTTGTAAATGATTTTTAAAAGTGTTTTCTTCTTTTGAACTAATTCTAAATTGAGAAATTCTTTGGGGAAAAAATAGAAAAAATCATGTTTTTTTCCAAGAAAAAAAGACAAAGATTAAATGAATTCCATAAGTTAAAATTTTTTTACTAGAAATGTTAGCTATAGCAATTAAAATAGATAAAGAAATTGAAATATTTAGAGTAGGTAATGAAGCAAAACTAATATTCTGAAGATGACATGATGGTAAATTTAGAAAATTCTATAGAATCAAGTAAAAACTATTAAAAACAATGAATAATTTTAGCAAAGTTATAGGATTTAAAATAAACACATATAAATCATTGGCATTTCTATATTGCACCAAGAAATCCCAACAGAATAAGAAAAATAGAGGTAAAAATAAACTCATTTAAAATAACTATAGGCAATATAAAATATTTGGAAATATATCTGGAAAGGTAAAGCCAGGAAATATATGAACACAATACATTTTTTTACAAATCAAACAAATAAAATTAAGTCTAAACAGTTGGAATAACATCAAGTGCTCATAGATCTGCCAAATTAATATAAGAAAAATGATAATTATCCTAATTTAATACACTTAAAATTTTTATAATTTCTTCTTGTATGGGCAAATAAATAGAAATTGAGTAGAAGCCCATCACTTGGAGAATGGCTGATTTAGTTATAGTGTATAAACTAATGTATTATTATTTTATTTTAAAAAATGGTAAGCAGGGGGCAGCTACATGGCATAGTGGATAGAGCACCAGCCCTGAAGTCAGGAAGACCTGAGTTCAAATCTGGCCTCAGATACTTAACACTTCCTAGCTGTGTGACCTTGGGCAACTCATTTAACCCCAATAGCCTCAGCAAAAAAAGACAAAAAACAAACAAACAAAAAAATGATGAGCAGACTTCAGAAAAGGACCCATTTGAACTGATGCTTAGTGAAGTGAGCAGAATCAAGAGATTATTGTACACAGAAACAAGATTATGTGATAATCAACTGTGAAGGAACATTACTATTCTCAATAATGAAGTTACTCAGGACAGTTCCATTTGACTTGGAATGAATAATGTTGATCACATCAAGAGAGACAACTATGGAAACAGATTGTAATTGAATCACACAATTTTGCCTTCTTGTTTGTTTTTTGTGTCTTCATTCTCTCTCTCTCTCTTTTTTTTTTTGGTCTGATTTTTCTTAAACAATATAAAAAAATATGGGAATGTGTTTAAAAGATTTGCACATATTTAAATTAGATAAGATTGTCTGCTCTCTTTTGGAGGAGCAGTTAATGGAGAAGGAAAAAATAACTGTAGAATAGAAAGTTTTCAAAACTGAATGTTAAAAATTGTGATGTATTTGGAAAAAACAAAATACTGGTGAAAACCAAAAAAGGAAAAAAAAATCACTAAATAAAATAACTTATTAAAAAAGTTGAAAAAGCCAAATGGATAAGAAAAGACAAAAGCTCAATGAAGAAAATAACAACTTACAAATGTAAACTGGATAATTGGAAGCTAATGACTACCTGGGACACCAAGAAAGAATAAAAGAAAATCAAAAGAACAAAACAAAATAAAATAAAATATGTATGTTATTAAAAAAAAAAACTTAATCCAGAAAATTAATTGGAGAGAGGTAATTAAAAGCTGTGATTTACCTAAAAGAATATGTATAACATATTTCACAAAATTATTTGGAAAAACAGCCTTAGTATTCTAACATCATAGAGTAAGATTGAATTCAAAAGAATCCAACTATAGCCTCCTGAAAGAGATCTCAAATTGAAAATTTCCATGAATGCTCCAGATAAAGTCCAAACTTTCATATCAAGTAGAAAATACTACAAGGAGACCTGTAAGTAGACCAAAAGAAATAATTCAAATATTGTGGAGCTACAGTCAAGAATTAAGTGTTTCTATATTAAAGAACTGGATAGCTTGGGGTATGATATTCCAGAAAGAAAAGAAGTTAGAATTACAATCAAGAATCATACATCCCACACAAAAAATGTGCATAATTTGTCAGAGGGAAAATGGATGTTTAATGAAATAGAAGACTTTCAAACATGCATTCCTGATTAAAATAACAGAGTTGAATGGAAAATTAAATTTAAATAATAAGTCTAAAGGAAAGCTTGTAAAGGTTAATAGAAAAGAGAAGTAATAAAGTAATCGATGAGATTAAAATGTTTACATTCATACATGGGGAGATGCTGCTTATAACTTTGCAGATTGTTTCCATTTTTGAACAGGGACAGAGTGAAGATAGAGAGAAAACATACAGAGATATACACAAACAGAGAGGGGCAAGAAAGGGAGGAAGGGGACACAAAGAGAGGGGAGAAAGGAGAAAGGAAAGAAAAAGAGGAAGAAGGGAAAGAGAAAGTAGGGAGGGAGGGAGTGAAAGAAATATAGAAAGAGGAAGGGGAGTAAAGATGGGATGGAAGGAGGGAAAAAGCAAGTATATTTGGGAAATAGCAAAAGAGGGGAAGAGGGAGAATAAGGGAGATAGAGAAAGAGGGAGAGAGTGAAAGGGAGGCAGGGGAAAAGGGAAAAAAGATAGAAAGGGAGAAGGGAAATGGAATAGAGGTAAATACACAATTATTAATCATAACCAATTTTATAGCAAGTCTCTATGACAAAGGACTCATTTTTCAAATATATGGAGAACTCAGTCAAATTTATAAGAATAGACATCATTCCCAATTGATAAATAGACACATAATAGGAATAACAAATATTTAGAGGAAGAAATCAAAGCTATATATGGTTATGTAAAGATACACTAAATCACTATTGATCCAAGAAATGCAAATTAAAATAACTGTGAGATCATTCTTACACCTATTTTGAAAAATAATTATCTGAAATAGAAAATAATTCTGAGGTACAAAGTTTCTAATTAAATAAATAATGATTGAAAGTAATAGCTGACAGATTACCATTAATTCAGGTCAACTAATTTTGCAGTAATTAGTGACAAAGGAGTGATTTATAGAGCTTATTTTAATAACAGTGGAATACAAATTATAGAAATTTTGCAAGCTTGTTTTGGACATAATTCAATTGGACAAGAAAATCATTGGAGTAGTTTACTTCCTTTAGGCTTTCTTAAATGAAATTCATAATGTTGCAGGCTTAATTGTTAACATGAGATTGCTAGAATTTCTGACCTACAACTGTATCATTTTCTAATCAGAAAATTACTTTAAAAGGGTTTATGGTGTGAACTAAGGCTAGGAAAAAGGAAGTTATAGTTTGTGGTTAGTAATAACTCTCCCCAAACCTCCCTCCCCCCCACCCCGCCCCAGCATCCTCCAGCTACCAAAAATAAAAAAAGCAACCTGAAAGTTTATGCTACTCAATTTATTTGTAATCTCTATCTCATGAATGAAAAAGTGGATTATTCACTGTCTGGAAAAAATCAACTACTTAACAGATATCATTTTTTCTCTTTTCTTTTTCCTGCAGCCAGAAATGATAATTTAACCTTTAAAAAGAGTCATAACCCCATAATTATTTTATTTGTAGAAAATATATGTCTTACTCTAAATTATCTTCTAGTAAATGATGAAAGCTTATCAATCTAATATACAAATCTGTAAGTAACCTAGGAGAATATCTATTAGTTTGGCTCAGCCAGTAGAGCTAGCATTTTCCTAAAGAAGATAACTTAATCCTTCAATCAAACTTAAAATAAAAGTAATCAGTGCTAACTAATATGAACAATACACATTTTTTGTTAACATATTAGCTAGCATGATGGAAGAGAAAAATAACAAATGGATAGTATGTGGAAAAACAAAACAATAAAGAAATGTTGGTAGACATGAATTGATTTTCAGCAATTCTGGAGCTTTTTTTATAACAATGGCTTTAAGGTCACAACATTGTATATACACTTTGACCTAGAAATATCATTATTTCTGTTTCCCAAAGAGATAAAAAGGAAAGGGAAGAGGAATTACATAGACAAAACATTTAGATCAGCTCATGTTGAGGGGGCAAAAAACTGGAAATTGAGAGCGTGCTTATCAATTGTGAAATGGCTAAAGACATTGCAGATATAAATTGTGATGAAATATTATTGTGCTATGAGAAATTATGATCAGAGGAGACCAGAGCCAAGGTGGTAGGAAGAAGTCATGTAATTGCCTGAACTCTTCACAGTTTCCCTTGTTAATAATTCTAAATGAAGCTTGTAAATGGACATGAAAAGACAATAAAGCAAATTTTCAGCTTAAGTTGTCTTGGAAGGACTTCAAAAAATTTTTGTGTCACCTGAATGGGCAGGAAGCATAAACTGGTGAAGGCAGAATGAAGGTTGTCTAGAGAGAAGCTTTGGATTGGCTGGCCTAGTCAAACCTGCTCTATCATGGTTCAGAGTGCCTACATATGAAGCTGCAATGGGTAATAAAAATTAGTTTCAAGCTGGAAAGATTCTTTTAGAAGAGCTCAAAAAGGATTTTAAAAATAAAATTTCAAGAAAAATTAGAAAAATAAATGAGAACTATGTAAAATAATTATGAAAAAAGTCAATAGTTTGGAAATAGAAGCACAAAAATTAACTGTAGAAAATAACTCAAAAATAGAATTCTTGAAATGGAAAGAAAAATACACAGAAAAAAATAAATCTATTACAAGTAGAACTGACCAAATACAAAAGTGGGTATAAAAGCTACATGAAGGGAAAGAGAGGGGACAACAGTTTGAGAGAGGTAGAGATGAGAAGCAAAATACTGGTAAAGAGAGAAAGATTGAAAAGAGACAACAATATAAATATGGGAAAATAGGATCAAAGAAAATACACAGCTAATGATTAATATTATGAACTTGAATGAGATGAATTATCTCATAAAATTGAAGTGAATAAATAACAAAGTGGATTAAAAGCCAAAATCCTAGAATGTATTATTTACAAGAAAGGCTTTTGAGGCATAGAGATGCCTCAAAAGATTTACAGAATAAAAGTAAAAGTCCAGATTAGCATAGATCATGATTTAGCAAAAGTTAAGAACAAGAAGAAGAAAAAGAAAAAGAATAAGAAGAAAAGGAAGGAGGAGGAAGAAGAAGAAAGAGGAGAAGGAAGAGGAAAAGGAGAAGGAAGAAGGAAGAGGAGAAGGAAGGAAGAGAAAGAGGAGAAAGAGAAGTAGTAAAAATCCTGGTTTCAGAAAAAAAAATCTAATTTAAATAGATAAGGGATGAAACTACATCTTCCTTAAGGTCACTGTGTTCAAATATGCACATAGTGATTTAGTAGCCACATTCTTAGAGAAGTTAAGTGAGTTACACGAAATAGAAAAACTATACTAGTGGGTGATCTCACCCTCTCTTTGTAAAAATTAGATAAATCTAATTTCAAAATAAACAGGAAAGATGTAAAGGGGGTGAACATAATTTTAGAGTAGTTAAAAAAGTTTTCAAATCCACAGAAAATTGAATAGGGATAGAAAGGAAAATAGTTTCGTTTATTTATTTACAAGTGATCATATATTAGGGCACATGAACCTCACAAAGAAATGCAGAAAGGCAGAACTATTAAATGCATTCTCTTCAGTTCATGATGTTACAAAAATATGTGTAATATCGAGCCATGCAATAATAGACAAAATGTTTAGAAATTAAATAATCTAAGTGAAGAATGGGTGGGTCAAACAACAGATCATTGAAACAAGTAATAATTTCATTGAAGAGAACAACAATAATTAAATAACGTAACAAAAAATATGAGAGGCAGCCAAAGTAGCCCTTAGGAGACATGTTATATCTCTAAGTACTTCTGTGGAAAAAAAAGAAAAAAAGATCAATGAATTTTATATGCAATTTTTAAAAGCTAGAAAAATAACAAATATGCCCTCCCCTCAATTTAATACCAAATTAGAAATTGTGCAAATCAAAGGAGAGTTTAATAAAATTGAAAGTAAGAAAATTATTGAACTGATAAATAAATCAATGTTATTTTAATAAAGCAAACAAAAATAACAACACCAAAATAAATATTTGGAATTATGAAAAGTAGATGTGGATTGAAGAATACTTATCAAATTGTTTGTTCTTTTTTTTTCACAACATGACTAATATGGGCATGTTTAAATGATTGTAGGTTTATAACCTGTATCAGAATGTTTGCTTTCTTGGGGAGAGGGGAGATAAGGAACTCAAAATCTTTTTTTTTTTATTTTAATAATTTTTTATTATATATATTTTTATAATATTATCCCTTGTATTCATTTTTCCAAATTGTCGCCCCCCTCCCTCTATTCCCTCCCCCCGATGACAGGCAATCCCATACATTTTACTTGTGTTACAATATAACCTAGATACAATACATGTGTGTAAATACCATTTTCTTGTTGCACAATAAGCATTAGATTCCGAAGGTACATGTAACCTGGGCAAACAGATATCAGTGCTAACAATTTACATTCATTTCCCAGTGTTTCTTCTCTGGGTGTAGCTACCTCTTTCCATCATTGATCAACTGGAAGTGAGTTGGCTCTTCTTCATGTTGAAGATTTCCACTACCATCAGAATATATGCTCATACAGTATTGTTGTTGAAGTGTACAGTGATCTTCTGGTTCTGCTCATTTCACTCAGCATCAGTTGATGCAAGTCTCTCCAAGCCTCTCTGTATTCCTCCTGCTGGTCATTTCTTACAGAGCAATAATATTCCATAACCTTCATATACCATAATTTACCCAACCATTCTCCAACTGATGGACATCCATTCATCTTCCAGTTTCTAGCTACAACAAAAAGAGCTGCCACAAACATTTTGGCACATATAGGTCTCTTTCCGGTCTTTAGTATTTCTTTGGGATATAAGCCCAGTAGTCGCACTGCTGGGTCAAAGGGTATGCACAGTTTGATAACTTTTTGGGCATAGTTCCAAATTGCTCTCCAGAATGGCTGGATTCTTTCACAACTCCACCAGCAATGTATTAGTGTCCCAGTTTTCCCACATCCTCTCCAACATTCATCATTATTTGTTCCTGTCATCTTAGCCAATCTGACAGGTGTGTAGTGGTATCTCAGAGTTGTCTTAATTTGCATTTCTCTGATCAGTAGTGATTTGGAACACTCTTTCATGTGAGGAGATATAGTTTCAATTTCTTCATCTGAGAATTGTCTCTTCATATCCTTTGACCATTTATCAATTGGAGAATGGTTCGGTTTCTTATAAATTAGGGTCAGTTCTCTATATATTTTGGAAATGAGACCTTTGTCAGAACTTTTGCTTTTAAAAATATTTTCCCAATTTGTTACTTCCTTTCTAATCTTGTTTGCATTAGTATTATTTGTACAGAAACTTTTTAGTTTGATGTAATCAAAATCTTCTATTTTGTGATCAATAATGATCTCTAGTTCTCCTCTGGTCATAAATTCCTTCCTCCTCCACAGGTCTGAGAGGTAGACTATCCTCTGTTCCTCTAATCTGTTTATGATTTCATTCTTTATGCCTAAATCATGGACCCATTTTGATCTTATCTTGGTATATGGTGTTAAGTGTGGATCCATATCTAATTTATGCCATATTAATTTCCAGTTTTCCCAATAGATTTTTTTTTCAAATAATGAATTTTTATCCCTAATGTTGGTATCTTTGGGTTTGTCAAAGACTAGATTGCTATAGATGTACCCTTTTTTGTCCTTTGTATCTAATCTGTTCCACTGATCTACCGGTCTATTTCTTAGCCAATACCAAATGGTTTTGGTGACTGCTGCTATATAATATAGCTTTAGATCAGGTACACTTAGACCACCTTCCTCTGAGTTTTTTTTTTTTTTTTTCATTAGTTCCCTTGCAATTCTCAACCTTTTATTCTTCCATATGAATTTTGTTGTTATTTTTTCTAGGTCATTGAAATAGTTTCTTGGGAGTCTGATTGGTATAGCACTAAATAGATAGATTAGTTTGGGGAGTATTGTCATCTTTATTTTATTCGCTCAGCCTATTCAAGAGCACTGAATGTCTTTCCAATTATTTAAATCTGACTTTATTTTTGTGGCAAGAGTTTTGTAATTTTTCTCATATAATTCCTGACTTTTCTTTGGTAGAAGGATTCCCAAATACTTTATACTCTCAACATTTGTTTGGAATGGAATTTCTCTTTGTATCTCTTGCTGTTGCATTTTGTTGTGATATATAAAAATGCTGAGGATTTATGTGGATTTATTTTGTATCCTGCCACTTTGCTGAAATTTTGAATTATTTCTAGTAGCTTTTTAGCAGAGTCTTTGGGGTTCTCTAAGTATACCATCATGTCATCTGCAAAGAGTGATAGTTTGATTTCCTCATTTCCTACTCTAATTCCTTGAATCTCTTTCTTGGCTCTTTTTGCCGAGGCTAGTGTTTCTAGTACTATATTGAATAGTAATGGTGATAGTGGGCAGCCTTGTTTCACTCCTGATCTTACTGGGAAAGGTTGTAGTTTATTTCTATTGCATATTATGCTTACTGACGGTCTTAAATATATGCTCCTGATTATTCTAAGGAATAGTCCATTTATTCCTATACTCTCAAGCATTTTTAGTAGGAATGGATGTTGGATTTTGTCAAATGCTTTTTCTGCATCTATTGAGATGATCATATGGTTCTTATTAATTTGATTATTAATATGGTCAATTATATTAATAGTTTTCCTAATATTAAACCAGCCCTGTGGAACTCAAAATCTTACAAAAGTAAATATTCAAAACTATTTTTACATATAATTGGAATAATGTTATTAAATAGAGAGAAAAAGATGTTATTATCAGGATTTTTCCAGCAATATTTAGAAAATTGTACATGAAGGAATCAAAAGTGAAGTGAGTACAATTCTGAGAACCACAAATATAGTCACAAAATTTCGATTTTCTTTTTTGGTTTTTTGAATAAAATTAACTAAAGGTTTATCTACTTTTTTCCATAATACCAACTCTTGGTTTTATTTATTAATTCAAGTTTTCTTATTTTCAATTGTATTAATTTTCCCTTTTGCTTTTTAGATTTTCAGATTTAGTAGGGGGGGTTAATTTGTTCTTTTGTTAACTTTTTAAGTTGCAAGCACAATTCTTGATCTTCTATTTCTTTATTTTATACAAGTAAGTATCTGGATATATAAAGTTTCCCCTTATTACTGCTTTGGCTGAATCTCACAAAATGTGGTATGCCCTCTCATTATTGTCATTCTTTATGATGAAATTATTGATGGTGTCTTTGATTTACTTTGTCACCCATTCATTCTTTAAGATAAGATTATTTAGTTTCCAATTATTTTTGTATAGTTTTCCATGGCCTTTTATTCAATGTAATTTTTATTGCATCCTGATCTAAAAAAATGCATTTGCTATTTCTTCATTTGATTTTGAGGTCTTTATGCCCTAATATGATCATTTGTTTATAGTTTCCATGAATTGTCAAGAAAAAAAGTGTACTCCTTTCTGTTTCCATTCAATTTTATCCAAAGATCTATTATTCCTACCTTTTTCAATATTCTACTTATCTCCTTAACTTTTTTAAAATGTATTTTGTAGTTCAATTGATCTAGTTTTGAAAGAGCAAGGTTGACATCCTCTACTATAATATTTTTGCTGTCTATTTTTTCTTGCAGATCTCTTAACTTCTTTAGCAATTTAGATGAGTTACCATTTGGTGTGTATATATATATATATATATATATATATATATATATATATATATATATATATAGGTTTAGTATTTATATTACTTCACTATCTATGGTACACTTTAGTAAGAGATAGTGACCTTTCATATCTCTTTTAATTAGATATATGTTTTCTTTTACTCAATGTGAAATCAGTATTGACACCCCTGCCTTTTTCTTTTAGTTCTTCTGAAGCATACTAGATTCTGCTCCATCCTTTTATATTTACTCAGTATATATCACTCTGCTTTAGATGTGTTTCTTATAAACAACATATTGTAGGATTCTGGCTTGTAATCTAGTCTGCTATCTGCTTCCCTTTTAAGGGAGAGTTCTTTCGATTCACATTTGCAATTAGAATGACTAATTCTGTATTTCCTGCCATCTTATTTACCCCAAATTATGCTTTTCTCTTTCCTTTTCCCCTTTTCCCTCATTCCCAGTATTTTGCTTCTGACCACTATATGCCTCAAACAGCCCTATAGATCTAATATTTGATTTGAGCCAAATCTGATGAGTATAAGATTCATACAATATTCATCTCCCTTTCTTATTTCCCTCATTTATAATTTGTCTTCTTTGACTCTTCATGAGATGTAATATCCCTCAATTTACCTCCATTTTCCTCTTTTTCCAATACAATCACCTCTCCACCTCTTGTTTATTTTTTTATATTATGACAGTAAAATCCAATTATGTCTGCATTTTCTATGAATACCAATAATATATATATATACATATATATATATATATTTATGTATATAATATAATAATATAATAGAGAGTTCTCAAAAATTCTTTACTTTTTAACTTTTTATACTTTTCTCAAGTTCTATATGTGGCAGTAAGTTTTTTTGTCCAGCTCTTGTCTTTTCATCAGAAATAAATGAAATTCACCTACCTGTATCATTGGAAGTCCATCTTTTTCCCTAAAAGATGTCTAATTTAACTGTATAGCTTATTCTTGGTGGTAATCCCAGTTTCTTTGCCTTTCAGAATATCAAATTCCAGGCCCTTCAATCCTTTAAGGTAAAAGCTGCTAGGTCTTGTCTAATCCTAATTGTGACTCCTCAGGTTTTGAATTGTTTCTTTTTGTCTGCTTGCATTTTTCCTTATTCTCATACTTTTCAAAGCTAGCTACTATATTCCTTGGAGTTTTCCTTTTGGGGTGTCTTTCTAGAGGTTATCAGTGAATTCTTTCAATGGATATTTTACCTTCTGATTCCAGGATATCAGGGCAGTTTTAGTTAATGTTTTTCTGAAAGATAATGTTTAAACTCTTTTTCTCTTCATGGTTTTCAGTAAGTCCAGTCATCCTTAGATTGTCTCTCCTACATCTATTTTCCAAGTCAGCTGACTTTTCCAAGGAGGTACTTTACATTTTTTTCATTTTTTTTTCTTTTGGTTTTATTTGATTGATTATGATGCTCCATTAAGTTATTCATTTTCCTTTCTTCAGTTCTAATTTTTAGAGAATTATTTTCTTCAATTACCATATTAGGTTCTTTTATATTTGGCCAATTGCTTTTTTAAATGAGTATTTTTGTTCTATGGATTTTTTTTTTTTTTGTATTTTGCAAATTCTATTTTTCATAGAGTTGTTTTCTTTTTTCCATTTTGTTACCTCTAGTTAGTACTTTTTTAGATCCCTAAATTATTTTGTTAGGAGTTTACTTCAGATAATTTCTGTTTCCTTTTCTAAACCTTATTGCAAAGTTTTCATTTCCTTTCCCAATTTTTCTTCTAAATCTTTTTAAGATACTTTTGGAATTATTCCAAGAGATTCTTGTGAGATGGGAACCAATTCATATCACCCTTGGAAGCTTCATGAGAAGTCATCTGTTTTTAGTGACCTCAAAGTTTGAAATATTTTTCTCTTTTTCCATAAAAACCAGTCTATGATCAGAGGTCTTTTTGTTTTTGCTCATTTTTTAAAGTGTAAGGGCTGCTTTTAGGGGGAAAGGGAGACTGTCCAAGCTTCCTCTACAAGTGGCAGTGGCTGAGCTGGGTCAGTGATGAATGGCTTCTAGTGCTGGCTGGGCATGCCCAGGTCTTGTAAAATATTGGCATTTGTGGGCCCATTATTTCTTTTTTTATTTGTGTTGGTTGTCTTAAAACTAGTTTGCTGGGTGGGCAGAGCCAAGATGGCGGAAAGGACACATGTTTTTTTCTAAGCTCCCCTCCTGCTCTCACTACTAATTACCAAACTCAGCCTCTGAAATAGTGCTTGACTAGTAAAATCCATGAATACTGGGAGTACAACAAATTACAACTGAAGATAATCTGGAAGATCACCAGAAAAGATTTGTTCTGATAGGGCAGAAGGAGGCCAATGCAGGTAGGGAGGCAAAAAACAGAGGTAGCCCACACTGAGTAGACCATTGGCAGGGTGCTATCTCTGTGGGTGGAGAAATTGCAGGGAGAATTCTGTCACAGGTTGGCTGCTCTGCTTTGGTTGCAAGGCAGTAGATCATCAAGGAAGTTACAAAAAAACTAAATGTAGAATATACCCACCAAAATGCCAAAATTTAACAGGACCTGGTCACACCCACCAAGCACTGGAAGTGACTCAGCATGGACCACAGCATAGCTGTGCAGACACATTCTGCAGCATGGGGCTTTTGCCCAGTACAACACATTTCTGCATGGCTGTGGGGCTCTGCCCGGAGCAGCCATACTTCTGCACGGGGAAGAGGGGAGGGCTTTGCCTGGGACAGTGGAACTTCCACAGTAAGGCTCTTCACAGAGCACTTCCTCAGCTCTGATGCTCTTTGAAGCCTATTTGTAGGACAGCTGCTGTCCATGTTTCTATTCTATAGAGGAAGCTGGTAACCTTCTTGCCCTGAAGGCAGACCATACGGGTTTTTAAAAAATGAGTAAAAAAGCCAAGTGAACTAGAATTATTGATACATTCTATATAGAAAGAGAGCAGATTTTCAACCCCAAAGAGATTAAAAGCAGATAGTATCCAGACAAAACCCCACTTAAAGAAAAGTTTGATAAAGTGGAAAAAGATAACAATTTCCTGAAATATGAATTGGAAAAAGCAAAGAACTCCCAGGCAAACAGAAATTGTGAACTGGAAAAGATAGAGAACTCCAAGAAAGCA
Source organism: Sminthopsis crassicaudata (assembly GCF_048593235.1). Taxonomy (NCBI): domain Eukaryota; kingdom Metazoa; phylum Chordata; class Mammalia; order Dasyuromorphia; family Dasyuridae; genus Sminthopsis; species Sminthopsis crassicaudata. Next base: position 248,390,591 of record NC_133620.1, on the reverse strand, counting down.
GGATTTGGGAATTGGAAAAAAGAAAATAACACGATTTAAAAAAAAAAAATAGTGAATTGGAAAAAAATCCCATAGAGAAAAACAACTTATTTAACAACTCGATTATACATGTGCAAAAAAATAAAAAATAAAAATCTAATGGAGAAAATAACTCATTAAAAATTAGAACTGAAGTAATAGAAATGAACGATTCATTAAAAAATCAAGAATCGGGGGGGCGGAGCCAAGATGGGGGAGAAGATACACATGACTCTGTGAACGTCCTAACTCCCTCACAACCAATTAGATAAATCAGCCTCAGAAATAGCGCTGGACTGATAGAATCCACAAGGACTGGAAGCACAACTTACCAGCTGAAGACAATCTGGAGTTTCAACAGAAAAGGTCAGTTCCCAGGGGAGGAAGAAGAGAGGCCAGCACAGACAGCTGGATGCTAGCACACTGTGCTGATCGCGCTGGGGAGGGCTCTGGGATCAGAGAAGCCACTGAGATAGAAGAAACTGGCACAGGCTGTTAGCTCTTCTCTGCTTATAAAACAGCAGTTCAGAAGAGAAATCTAAGCCACTTTAAAAAGCCAGATTGGATCTTCCCCGATCCCAGAGGTGACTCAGCAGATCTCGGCACTGTGGGTGCAGCTGACATAGGCTTTCCTAGCTATCACCTGTGAATAGTTAAGAGATTGAGAAGTGGACGGATACGGCCCAAGGAAACACACACTGCCTGGCTCAGCTGGAGGCTGTGGAACTCAGACCTGGAAGTCCCAGAGAAGTGGAACCTTTGAACTAGGGATCGCGGTTTCTGGCAGACACTTCCAGTTTGAGTGCAGCGGCTTTTCACATCACCTGCTGCTGACATCCACGCCCCACCAGGACTCATAGGCCTGGCTTTGTGTTGCCTTTACTGTTCAGTCTCAAACCTCAGGGAAGCCGCTAGAACACAGCGCGCTCAAAGCAAAGCATTGCTGATCACCTGTGAGGCACTTCCAGGGAGGGGGTGGGGAACTCTCTCCCAGAGCTCTCTCTTAGCTCAGGCGCAGGAGCTGCTGCATCCATCTGGTCTGGGAGGAAGCTGGTAAATAAATAAATAAATAAATTCCTACCCCAGGGACAGACCCCAAAAGATTTTTTAAGTATGAGTAAGAAGCCAAAAAGAACCATTGACTCATTCTACACAGAGAAAGAGTGGGTATCCAACCCCGAGGAAGTTATCAGCAGAGAGTCAGCAGATAACAACCTAAAGGGGAACGATTCCTGGCCCTCATCACATAACTCTCACCTAGAAGAAACTCTTAAAAAGCTAAGAGAGTTTGAAGAAAAATGGGGAAAGGAAAGGGAAGCTATGATAGAGAATAACAACGTTCTGAAATTGGAGTTGGAAAAAATAAAGAATTCACAGGTGATGCAGGGAAACAAAATTTGTGAATTAGAAAAGGTTAAAAAATCACAGGAAAGTAGGATTTCTGAATTGGAAAAGATAAAAAAGTCTCAAGAAAATAGAATTTCTGAATTGGAAAAAGAAAATAATTCTCAAAAAAAAATTAGGGAAATAGAAAAAAATTCAACGGAGCAAAATAATTAATTTAAAAACGAAATTGGGCATTTACAAAAAACACTAAAAACTGTGAAAGAAGAAAATAACTCCTTAAAATTCAGGATGGAACAAATAGAAATGAGAACCCAAGAATCAGTCAAACAAAACAAAAAAAAAAAAAAAAAAATGAAAAGCTGGAGAATAAGGTCAAATACTTACTGGGAAAATCTATAGACCTGGAAAATAGATCTAGGAGAGATAATCTAAGGATCATTGGACTTCCCGAAAACTATGACCAAAAAAAGAGCCCAGATTCTATTTTACAGGAAATTATCAAAGAGAACTGTCCAGAGATAATAGAAACAGAAGGGAAAGTAGATGTGGAAAGAATTCATCGAACTCCTTCTGAAATAGACCCTAAAAAAAGAACACCACGGAATATTGTGGCTAAGCTGCAGAATTACCACACAAAGGAGAAAATCTTGCAAGCAGCTAGAAAAAAACAATTTAAATACCAAGGTGCCACAATAAGGGTCACTCAAGATCTGGCTGCCTCCACATTAAAAGATAGAAGGGCCTGGAACCCGATATTCCGTAAGGCAAAAGATCAAGGACTGCAACCAAGAATGAACTACCCAGCTAAGTTTAGCATCTTTTTCCATGGAAGAAGATGGTCATTCAATGAAATAGAGGAATTCTATATGTTTCTAAGAAAAAAACCAGACTTAAACAAAAAATTTCATCTACATCCACAAGACTGAAGAGAAGCAAAAAAAGGTACACAGAACGCTTGAGAACTGTAACTCTGTTGTGGGTATATAAAAAGGAATCATGGATAATTTCATTTTGCTGATATAAAAGAAAAAAAAGGGGGGTGTAGTAAAGGGAAGGAGGTCATTTCAGAAAAAGGGGAAGGAATGATAAAAAGAGGGAAACTACATCCCAGGAAGAGGCATAGAAAATACACCATATTTGAGGGAATTTAGTGAGGGGGAGAATCATTGTGTGAATCTTACTCTCATCAGAAGAGGCTCAAAAAGTAAATAATTGACATATTTGTTTTTCAGAGAATTCTCTCTCACCTCATTAAAAGGGGGGAGAAGAAAAGGGAAAAGTAAAAGGAGAATAAGTGAAGGAACTTGGAGGGAGGGGGGAGGGATACTAAAAAAAAAGGGAGGGCTGTGCATCACAAGGGGGGTCTGTAAATTAAATAACAGGGAGGGGGATCAGGGGGGTCAAGGGAAAAAGCATAATCTGGGGATAATATAATGGCAGGAAATACAGAATTAGTAATTTTAACTGTAAATGTGAATGGGATGAATGCTCCCATCAAACGGAGACGGATAGCAGATTGGATCAAAAATCAGAACCCTACAATATGTTGTCTACAGGAAACACATTTAAAGCAGGGAGATACAAACAGAGTAAAGGTAAAAGGTTGGAGCAGAGCCTATTATGCTTCAGGTAAAGCCAGAAAAGTAGGGGTAGCTATCCTTATCTCAGATCAAGCAAAAGCAGAAGTTGATCTTGTTAAAAAAGATAAGGAAACTATATCCTGCTGAAAGGTAGCATAAATAATGAAGCCATATCGATAGTAAACATATATGCATCAAGTGGTATAGCATCTAACTTTCTAAAGGAAAAGTTAAGAGAATTGCAAGAAGAAATAGACAGTAAAACTATAATAGTGGGAGATCTCAACTTTGCACTCTCAGATTTAGACGAATCAAACCGCAAAACAAATAAGAAAGAAATTAAAAAAGTAAATAGAACATTAGAAAAACTAGGTATGATAGACCTTTGGAGAAAACTGAATGGCAATAGAAAGGAATATACTTTCTTCTCAGCAGTTCATGGATCCTATACAAAAATAGACCATATATTAGGACATAAAGATCTCAAAATTAAATGTAGGAAGGCAGAAATAATAAATGCCTTCTTCTCAGATCGCAATGCAATAAAAGCTACATTCAGTAAAAAGTTATGGGTAATTAGACCAAAAAGTAATTGGAAAATGAACAATCTCATCTTAAAAAATGACTGGGTGAAAAAGCAAATTATAGAAACAATTAATAATTTCACCCAAGATAATGACAATGATGAGACATCATACTAAAATCTGTGGGATGCAGCTAAAGCAGTAATAAGGGGAAATTTTATATCTTTAGAGGGTTATTTGAAGAAAATAGAGAAAGAGAAAATTAACGAATTGGGCCTGCAACTTAAAAAGCTAGAAAAAGACCAAATTAAAAACCCCCAACCAAAAATTAAACTTGAAATACAAAAATTAAAAGCAGAAATCAATAATATTGAAAGTAAAAAAAACTATTGAATTAATAAATAAAACCAAGAGTTGGTTTTATGAAAAAGCCAATAAAATAGATAAGCCTTTGGTAAATTTGATCAGAAAAAAGAAAGAGGAAAATCAAATTGTTAGTCTCACAAATGAAAAGGGGGATCTTTCCACCAATGAAGATTAAATTAGAGAAATAATAAAGAGTTACTTTGCCCAACATTATGCCAATAAATTTGATAACTTAAGTGAAATCGATGACTTCCTCCAAAAATATAGGCTCCCTAGATTAACAGAGGAGGAAATAAATTGCTTAGATAGTCCCATTTCAGAAAAAGAAATAGAACAAGCTATTAATCAACTCCCCAGGAAAAAATCCCCAGGATCAGATGGATTCACATGTGAATTCTACCAAACATTTAAAGAACAATTAGCCCCAATGTTATATAAATTATTTGAAAAAATAGGGGATGAAGGAGTCATACCAAACTCCTTTTATGGCACAGACATGGTACTGATACCTAAACCAGGTAGAGCGAAAACTGAGAAAGAAAATTATAGACCAATTTCCTTAATGAATATTGATGCTAAAATCTTAAATAAGATATTAGTAAAAAAATTTTCAGAAAATCATCTCCAGGATAATACACTATGATCAAGTAGGATTCATACCAGGAATGCAGGGCTGGTTTAATATTAGGAAAACTATTAATATAATTGACCATATTAATAATCAAATTAATAAAAACCATATGATCATCTCAATAGATGCAGAAAAAGCATTTGATAAAATCTAACATCCATTCCTACTAAAAATGCTTGAAAGTATAGGAATAAATGGACTATTCCTTATAATAATCAGGAGCATATATTTAAGACCGTCAATAAGCATAATATGCAATAGAAATAAACTGCAACCTTTCCCAGTAAGATCAGGAGTGAAACAAGGTTGCCCACTATTAGCATTACTATTCAGTATAGTACTAGAAACGCTAGCCTCGGCAATAAGAGCTGAGAAAGAGATTCAAGGAATTAGAGTAGGAAATGAGGAAATCAAACTATCACTCTTTGCAGATGACATGATGCTATACTTAGAGAACCCCAAAAACTCTGCTAAAAAGCCATTAGAAATAATTCAATATTTTAGCAAAGTGGCAGGATACAAAATAAATCCACATAAACCCTCAAAAATTTTATGTATCACAATATAATTTTTATTAATAATTATTAATAATTATTAAAATAATTATTTAAAATATATAAAATAATAATTAAATAATTATTAAAATTAATAAAAATTTATAATTGTGACATTTATATGTCACAAACAAAATGCAACAGCAAGAGATACAAAGAGAAATTCCATTCCAAACAAATGTTGAGAGTATAAAGTATTTGGGAATCCATCTACCAAAGAAAAGTCAGGAATTATATGAGAAAAATTACAAAACACTTGCCACAAAAATAAAGTCAGATTTAAATAATTGGAAAGACATTCAGTGCTCTTGGATAGGCCGAGCGAATATAATAAAGATGATAATACTCCCCAAGCTAATCTATTTATTTAGTGCTATACCAATCAGATTCCCAAGAAACTATTTCAATGACCTAGAAAAAATAACAACAAAATTCATATGGAAGAATAAAAGGTCGAGAATTGCAAGGGAACTAATGAAAAAAAAAAAAAAAAACTCAGAGGAAGGTGGTCTAAGTGTACCTGATCTAAAGCTATATTATATAGCAACAGTCACCAAAACCATTTGGTATTGGCTAAGAAATAGACCGGTAGATCAGTGGAACAGATTAGATGCAAAGGACAAAAAAGGGTACATCTATAACAATCTAATCTTTGACAAACCCAAAGATACCAACATTAGGGATAAAAATTCATTATTTGGAAAAAACTGTTGGGAAAACTGGTAATTAATATGGCAGAAATTAGATATGGATCCACACTTAACACCATATACCAAGATAAGATCAAAATGGGTCCATGATTTAGGCATAAAGAATGAGATAATAAATAGATTAGAGGAAGGGATGATAGTCTACCTCTCAGACCTGTGGAGGAGGAAGGAATTTATGACCAGAGGGGAACTAGAGATCATTATTGATCACAAAATAGAAGATTTTGATTACATCAAACTAAAAAGTCTCTGTACAAACAATACTAATGCAAAAAAGATTAGAAGGGAAGTAAAAAATTGGGAAAATATTTTTAAAAGTAAAGGATCTGACAAAGGTCTCATTTCCAAAATATATAGAGAACTGACCCTAATTTATAAGAAACCAAACCATTCTCCAATTGATAAATGGTCAAAGGATATGAAGAGACAATTCTCAGATGATGAAATTGAATCTATATCCACTCATATGAAAGAGTATTCCAAATCACTACTGATTAGAGAAATGCAAATTAAGACAACTCTGAGATACCACTACACACCTGTCAGATTTTCTAAGATGACAGGAATAAATAATGATGAATGTTGGAGGAGATGTGGGGAAACTGGGACACTAATACATTGCTGGTGGAGTTGTGAAAGAATCCAGCCATTCTGGAGAGCAATTTGGAACTATGCCCAAAAAGTTATCAAACTGTGCATACCCTTTGACCCAGCAGTACTACTACTGGGCTTATATCCCAAAGAAATACTAAAGAGCGGAAAGAGACCTATATGTGCCAAAATGTTTGTGGCAGCTCTATTTGTTGTAGCTAGAAACTGGAAGATGAATGGATGTCCATCAGTTGGAGAATGGTTGGGTAAATTATGATATATGAAGGTTATGGAATATTATTGCTCTGTAAGTAATGACCAGCAGGAGGAATATAGAGAGGCTTGGAGAGACATACTTCAACTGATGCTGAGTGAAATGAGCAGAACCAGAAGATCACTATACACTTCAACAACAATACTGTATGAGGATATATTCTGATGGAAGTGGAAATCTTCAACATAAAGAAGATCCAACTCATTTCCAGTTGATCAATGATGGACAGAGGTAGCTACACCCAGAGAAGGAACACTGGGAAGTGAATGTAAATTGTTAGCACTAATATCTGTCTGCCCAGATTACATGTACCTTCGGAATCTAATGCTTATTGTGTAACAAGAAAATGGTATTTACACACATGTATTGTATCTAGGTTATATTGTAACACATGTAAAATATATGGGATTGCCTGTCATCGGGGGGGAGGGAGTAGCGGGAGGGGAGGATAGTTTGGAAAAATGAATACAAGGGATAATATTATAAAATATATATATATATATATATATATATATATATATATATATATATATATATATAATAAAAAAATCAAGAATCAGTAAAGCAAAACCAAAAAAATGAAAAAAATAGAAAAATAATTGTTAAATGTCTACTTGGAAAAACAACAGACCAGTAAAATATATCTAGGAGAGATAATCTGTGGATTATTGGACTTCCTGAAAATTATGATGAAAAAAAAAAAAAGAGCCTAGATATTATTTTACGGGAAATCATAATAGAGAACTGCCCATATGTAATAGAATCAAAAGATAAAATAGGCATTGAAAGAATTCATTGAACACCTTCTGAAAGAGACCCTAAAATAAAAACTTCAGGGAATATTGTGGCTAACTTTCAGAACTATCAGACTAAGGGAAAAATATTACAGGCAGCCAAAAAAAAAATTCTAATACTGAGTAGCCACACTAATGATCACTCAGTATTTAGTTGCTTCCATATTAAAAGTTCAAAAGGCCTGGAATCTGATATTCATTCAGGCAAAAGAACTTGGAATGCAGCCAATAATAAACTACCCAGATAAGTTGAGCATTTTTTTTCTACAGAAGAAGATGAACATTCAATGAAACAGGTGAATTCCATTTATTTCTAATGAACAAAACAGAGCTAAACAAAACTTTTTACCTCTAAATATAGGACTCAAGAGAAGCATAAAAGATAAAAAACAACTCCTGAGAACTGTATTTCTATTATGAACATATATAAAGAGTGCATGTATAATTTGATTTTCCTATTATAATACACACAAAGAAGGGAAATAAAAGTGGAAAGGGGATAGTATCAGAAAAAGGGAAAAGGAGAGATAAAAAAGGGAAATTACATCCCACAAAGAGGCAAAGGAAACCTATCATATCTACAGAATTTAGAGAGTGGGGAGGAACATTGTGTGAATCTTACTCTCAACAGATTTGGCTCAAAAAGAAAATATTAGACATATTTGGTTTATGGAGAAATGTCTCTCACTTCATTAAAAAGTGGGAGAGGAAAAGGGAAAAGGAAAAGAGTAATAAGGGAAAAGTATAACAATGAGGAAGAGATTCAAAGGGGATGAGAGGGATTCCTACAAAGGAGAGCGACATGAGGCAAGTGGTGCCATAAGTTTAATACCAGGAGGGGGGAGTAAGGGGCAAAAGAAAAAGAAAAGCATAATCTGGGGATAATAAGATGGCAGGAAATACAGAATTCAAAGTTTTAACCTTAAATGTGAATGGAATAAACTCTCCCATAAAGCTGAGAAAGATAGCAGATTGGATCAAAAGCCAGAATCTTGCAATATGTTGTTTACAGGAAACAAAATTTAAAGCAAGGTGATACATACAGAGTAAATGTAAAAGACTGGAGCAAAATCTATTATGCTTCAAGTGAAGTAAAAAAAATAAATAAATAAATAAATAAATAATAAAAAAAAAAAGCAGGGGTAGCCATCCTTATCTCAAATCAATCAAAAACAAAAATTGATCTAATTAAAAGAGATAAGGAAGGAAACTATAACTTGCTAAAGGGTAACATAGACAATGATGCAATATCAATGTTAAACATATATGTACCAAGTGGTATGGCATATAACTTCCTAAAAGAGAAGTTAAGAGTGTTGCAAGAAGAAATAGACAACAAAACTATAATATTGGGAGATCTTAACATTGCACTCTCATAATTGGATAAATTAAACCACAAAACAAATGAGAAAGAGGTTAAAGAGGTAAATAGAATATTAGAAAAGTTAGGTCTGATAGATCTTTGGAGAAAACTGAATGGAAACAGAAAGGAGTATACATTCTTCTAGCAGTTCATAGAACCTATACAAAAATTGACCATATATTAGGACACAAAGTCCTCAAAATTAAATGCAGAAAGGCAGAAAAAGTAAAGGTATTCTTTCCAGATCACAATGCAATATAAACAACATTCAACAAAAAGCTAGGGGTAAATACACCAAACAGTAATTGGAAACTAAATAATCTCATTCTAAAGAATGAATGGGTGAAACAGCAAATCATAGACACAATAATTTCACCCAAGAGAATGACAACAATGAGACAATATGCCAAAATTTGTGGGATGCAGCCAAAGTTGTAATAAGAGGAAATTTTATATCTTTAGAGGCTTACTTGAAAAAAAATAGAGAAAGAGAAGATCAATGAATTGGAATTGCAACTTAAAAAGCTAGAAAAAGACCAATTTAAAACCCCCCCAATTAAATATTAAACTTGAAATTTTAAACTTAAAAGAAGAAATTGATAAAATTGAAAGTAAAATAAACTAATTAATAAATAAAACTAAGAGTTGGTTTTATGAAAAAAAACAGATAAAACTTTGGTAAATCTTATTAGAAAAAGGAAAGGAAAATCAAATTGTTTGTCTTAAAAATGAAAAGGGAGAACTTTCCACCAATAAAGTTGAATTAGAGCAATAATTAGGAGTTATGTTGCCCAATTTTATGCCAATAAATATGATAACCTATGTGAAATGGATGACTACCTTCAAAAATATAGGCTTCTCAGATTAACACAGGAGGAAGTAAATTGCTTAAATAGTCCCATTTCAGAAAAAGAAATAGAACAAGCTATTATTAGCTCCCTAAGAAAAAAATCCCCAGGACTAGATGGATTTACATATGAATTCTGCCAAACATTTAAAGAATAACTAACTCCAATGTTATATAAACTATTTGAAAAAACAGGGAATTAAGGACTCCTACCAGATTCCTTTTAAGACACAGACATGGTACTGATACCTAAACTAGGTAGGTTGAAAACAGAGAAAGAAAATTATAGACCAATCTTCCTAATGAATATTGATGCTAAAATCTAAAATGAAATATTAGCAAAAAGACTAAAGAAAATCATCCCCAGTATAATACATGATAACCAAGTAGGATTCATAAAAGGAATGTAGGGCTGGTTCAATATTAGCAAAACTATTAGCATAATAGGCTACATAAATAACCATTAACAAAAACCATATGATCAACTCAATAGATAAAGAAAAAGCAGTTGATAAAATACAATATTCATTTCTATTAAAAACACTTGAGGACTTCCGGCCAAGATGGTGTCCTGGAGGCAGACAGCTGCTTGAGGTCTGTGGTTTCTCTCAGGACTTACTTCATGACAGGCCTCAGAATTAATGCTTGACCTTAAAAGAAACCCACAAATAATTACCAACAGAAGACATCCTTGAAATTCACCAGAGAAAGTCTATGTTTGCTCGGGAGAGGGTTGAACAGACTGGGCACAGACTGAGGGCAGGCAGCCAGAGCAAGACAGGCAGCTCACACAACTCAGACCAGAGGGGGGAGGGGTACGATCTCTTCCTTTGCTTCGAAAAGACTTTAACCCCAGTGTGGTTGTTCAGTCTTGGCACCAAGCCAGGAGCAGAGGAGAAAGTGTAAACACCGGAGGTAAAGAATAAAACCCTGGAAAGCTAGCATCTCTCGGACCGGCCACCTCCACCCCTACCTGGAGTGACTCAGAGCTTTCTCAGAGCCTCAGAGTGCAGACGCAGCCCAGCCATCGCTGTCCTGTTAGTGCCTCACTGCTGTCTGTCTCCCTCAGTCTGTAGAGGAAGCTCTTTAACACCATCCAGCCCCATCCCCCCAAAAAAAAACAGACCAATTGTTTCTCTTGTCAATTTGTTTTCTTCCATTCCTGCTCTGACAAAATGAACAAAAAATTTGAAAGGGCTCTAACCATTGACAGCTTCTGTATGGAGAGAGAACAGACTTCAAACACTGAGGACACTAAAAGCAGATTGTCCCCAGAGGAATCACCTAAGGGGGATATGATTTGCTCCTCAATACAAAAGGATCTCATAGAGGAAATCAAAAAGGCTCTCACAAGAGAGAGCTAGAAGACAAATGGGAAAAGGAAAAGGAAGCTTGTTAAGATAGCCTGGAGAAGTCACTCCATGCATTTAAAGACAGAGTGGATAAAGAAAACAAATCATTGAGAAATAAAATTAGTGAATTAGAAAAGGTAAACAACGCCAAGGAAAACAGGATTAGTGAGCTGGGAAAAAGAAAACAGCTCTCTAAAAAATAAAATGGAAAAAAATTCCATAGAAGATAGAAACTCAATTGGACAATTACAAAAAGATATAAAAAAACTGAATGAAGAAAGCACATCATTGAACATTAGACTTGAACAAGTAGAGATGAATGACTCAAGGAGAACCAAGAAGTAGTCAAGCAAAACCAGAAGGAAAAAAAACATTGAAAAGAATGTCAAGTACCTTATTGGAAAGACAACAGACCTGGAAAACAGATTCATACTTGTTATATAGGGGGGGAAAAATGGTATTTATCTACTACACCTGACTTGTGTAATTCCCAGCTTTGAACATTTATCTGATATATTTTTAATTACCATTCACAATTTTATACATAATTTTTTATAAACTTCTTTGCTTGTACAAATCATCTAGTATACCTCCAGTGATAGAGACACTTGATGGGTTTTTATTTAATTCTATATATGAACTAAAGTTTTTAAATTACATATTAGTAATTATATTGTGAATGCAGGAGAGCATGGTTTGATTTAGGATGGTTTAGAAAGGGCTTTTCTTTCTTAGTTATTATATTGATGTATTTTATTTCCTTCTTTCAATGTTATGATTAAATGTAAACTATTTATAACTATACATATAATTTCAGCTGAAATAAAGATTGATAAGAAGAATGGAATGGTATTTTCATAAGTAGGTGAAGACAAATATTATAAATCTGAATAAATTTACAATAAACTATTTGAATATATTTTGAAACTTCAAGGGGAATAAAAGAAAAGGGAAATTAAATTTGGTTAAGACTCATTGTCAGAGCAAGTCTTGTGACTTGCAACCTTTGGTGTTGGGTAAAGAGAATAAGTGCTGGGATTTATGAATGAGCTGACAATCCCTGATTCTCAGTAGTGATTAAGTGTTATTTGTTTCTACCTTGAATTCAGATGTAGGGTGATTTCTAGGTTAATTTAGATAAAAAGTAAAAAGGTCAGTTAAATTATATAGTACAGTATCATTTTAAATTTATTTGTTATATAATGTAAGTTACTTTTCAGTGTGATACATTCTTCAAAAAGATAATTTTATAATTAAAAGTTTCTCTTAAGATGTTTGTTGAACCTCTTAGGCCTTTTACAATATGCTTTTGAAAAATCACATGTTCACAAAAAGTAATAAAATTTTAAAATGATTATATTGTGTACATGTAGAAAGGGTAATTCCTCTAAACATAAATGTCACACACACACACATATATAAATTAATAAATTTCACATATGCTATAATAAATACCCTTTGAAATACATGTTCAATTCTATTTACTTTCCAGAGAAAATTAAACATAAATCTTAAGAAAAATTTAAATGTTTTACATACAGGGCACCATGCTAGGCAATGGGGATACAAGGACAAAAAAAAATTTAGTCTATTAAAATAATTCAAATAATTCTGCAGTTGTAATAGTGAAAAATAGTGTAATAGTGAAATAGTAGGAAGTACATATTTTCCTGCCCTTTGAAAGCATTAAAATAAGTCAAGATGATAAATTAATGTATTTCAGATTCTAAAAACAGCACAATCAATTGACAGAGAGGCTGGAAATGGAATGGTATAAACAAAAATTAGGAATCTGAATAATGTAAATTAACATGTGATAAATGCATTTAAATATTGTATCCCTTATATTCTTGAACCCCCAAAATATTTTTATATAAAACAAAATTATGTTAATTACATAGTTATTACGTATTATGCATTTGATAATAAAAGATTAGTCATAAGAATGCAATTTAAACAAGTTTTGGCAACTGCTTGGAAATTAAGGATAAAAGAAAACTCAAAATCAAAAATAATTTTTAAAATATGACTATTGGCTACTGATAGTACAGTGTTTATACAATTCGATGTAGTATAGTTTGAAAGAGCAATGCATTTAGAGGAAGATGTAATTTTCTTTGTTTAAGACTTTTTTTTTTTTCCCCTGTGATATATAATGGGTTATTTGGATAAACAGACAGTAATATAAAACTGAAGATTAGAAGTAAGCTTTGGGATCAATTTATGTATCTTGAATTTACCTGCATAAAATAATAATAATCTATTGATAATCAAATGGCAGAAAGGTTATGAGATTTGCAGTGAAAATAATCCAAAAATAGAAAATACTCCTGGAACTCTCTTACTCAGCAAAAACAAGAAAGTTAATTCTTCAGAAGTGTAAACTAAGAAGGAATTTTATTTTTTTATTTTATTTGATTCTTTCTAATCATAGCATTAACGACAAACTGTTGATACTTATGCCCTTAAATTTAACTGAATATCAAAATAATTAAGTAATAACATAGGAAGATAGTTGATGAATGAATAGTAGAGTCATAGCAATCAAGGAAAAATTCATAAGGTGGGGTGATCAACAAAAGCTACAGAGAAGACAAGTCAGGTGAGAACTGAAAAAAAAAAAAAAAAAAAGCCAGTGACTTTAGAAGTTAAAAGATCATTGACTACATTAGCAAGGGTATTTATCTGCAAAAGAGATAAGAAGTTTTCAGACAATTACTTAACATCTGCAGGAAGTAAAAATATTTTAATAAGCAGACTGTGTTTATAGATAAACTAGTTAGAAAGAAACCTAAGAAAATGTGAGGGCTTCATGAAACCACATTTCTGGCAGGCAAAATAAAGAAGAATAAAAAGGCAAAATATGCTAGTGAAGGAAGAACCTGTCATTCAGATAGAAGGCAATCCAAATTTGCATGTTGACCATTTACCTTTCCCAATTCACTTACACACAGCAAACCAGGCTTTGCAATTAAAACACTAATGAAAAAGGCTAATCAACTTGCCAACTCCATAATGATAAACTAATGTTGAATTCTCTGATCCATGAATTAGAGACCAAGTTTCCAAAATCAATCTTGGAAAGCTGTCGCAAATATAGAATTCTACTCCGTTCGGTTCCTGGATTGGGTAAAGAGGGAAAACAAAGGAGAAATTTCAGATATAAAGAAAAAAAAAATTACCTATCAAAATACAATTTGAATAATCTTAAATAAGAAAAAGTCACAAAATGGGCCACAAATGTTTAATTAAGTGACTGAGACTTGGAGCTGCAAGTCTCAAGAACAAGCTGAAATACTCTTATTAAATACATTTGTCTTATAGGGTTGAAATAGACTTGAGTATTGCTGTGGAGGCCAGTAAAACATCAACATGAATTATAACATGAATTAAGATTATAATTTTTCAGATTATATTATATAACATTTGGCACAATACTCCTGCATCAATATTAAAAAGAAATATGATCTTCAAATAAACTGATATATTATTTCTAAAAAAAACTATGTAAACTTCATAAAAGTCATGGTTAGTTATTGACAAATTAATGAAAGATATCTTTCATACTTTAATATGACACCCTTCATCCTGCATTATTTGTATGATTGTTAATACTGACCTAATTGACAAAATAACTGACAATATCTTCTTATTTTGTAAATAGAATTGAGTCTCCCAAATATTAGGTTGTGTATTAAAGATGACGTGCAAACAAATATAAAGTTCCTTCATATTCAGAAAATGCAAGAATAATATTTTAAAATAAAAATAATACTTCTGTAGTAAGAGTTATAAAGCACTTTAGAGGGAATAAAAGACAACATGAATGGTGTTTATGTGTGTGTGTATGTGTGTATGTGTGTGTGTGTGTGTGTGTGTGTGTGTGTGTGTGTGTGTGTGTGTGTGAGAGAGAGAGAGAGAGAGATAGACAGAGAAAGAGAGAGAAAGAATCAGAGGGGAAAGGGAGCAGGAAGAGAGATACAGTAGCAGAGGACTGGAACCAAAGGATCTGTATTGAAATTAAAACTAAAACTAATTATAACTCCCTGGTCCTCAGGTCTCTGAAAGACAAAAGAGCAAAAAATTTCCCAACCTCTCAGAGACAGTCTTTCCTATTTCACCTCAGTCTTACATTACAGTGTCCTGAGACTGAGTGATTTCTGTATAATATTGGTACTGACAAGTTCAAGACCAGTGAATGAGTCTTGTTTGTCTGAATCCAGAATGTGGCTTATTTTGTTCTTTGTTCCCATACTAGCTATAAAATGAGACCTTAACTTGATCTCTAACCTTTTACAATTCAAAAGTATGAAGTCCACTAGATTAATCCTCTTCACCTAAGAATGTCAAAGAACAAATGGTGAGGCAAAAACATCATGACCTATTTTTATGGGGATCTGAGATGAAAATAAACCTAATCCATAAACTTACAGCATTATTTCTCACCAAGTACCATTAATAAAGGAGATAAAACAAAACAGAGCAACTAATTGGTCTCTAGGTTTTTTTGTTTTTGTTTTTGTTTTTTTTTGTTCTTAAGACATGCCCAGTTATCCATGTGATTAGTAGGCTAGCATCAATAATATAATATTTTTGTATGTTCTAATGTCTCCTTCATATACTTGTATTATATGACATCACAATTCTCTCAAAAGTAGACTGACTGCCCAATATCTCTATGTAGAAAGACACAATCAAAATGGTTCTATACTAAATACAACCCTATTACACTGCAAATAAAGATTATATTATGAGAGTTTAGAAGATTTACTTAAAGTCAACAAAACTTAAAAATAGTAAGGACTTTACAAATTTTCTATACCATACTGCCTATCAAGATTATAATATTGTAATATTCTGGTTATCATGGCAATGTTTTGCTGATGTCATTTGTATGAAAACAATCATTATAACATGCATCATATATTGCAAAAGTAATAACTTTCAAAATTGTGAATGCATCACATAAGAATTGAGAATATAATGTTTACAGATTCTTTTTTAGTAAATAAATGCCTAAAATGCAGGTTCCTTGAAATAGGAACTAATTACTTTTTGCTTTTTATTCTCAGTGACTAGCAGTAAAAGAAAAAAAAAAAAAAGAGAGAATATAAAGTTGAACTGATTAAATATACCATAGTATTGCAATACATGGATTGTAAAACATTTAATAAAAAGGTTCACATGACTGGAAATTACAAACTTTTATATGATCAAAATAATGACTTTGAGAAAAGAAAAATAAATTAATATTATTTTAAATATATATATATATATATATATATATATTTCAAGATTTATTTCATTACAAATAACCATATTAATTATTGTTTTGTCTTTGCTATTACCTCAAATTAGCATATTTAGGGTTAGTATATAAAGGGTTAGTATATAAAGTGTTGGCATATATGAAATGCCACTATTTTGAATAATAATCTACAACCATTCCCAAATAATAAGACAAAATAATATGCATTTATTGAAATTTTGTCTATATAACTTCCAATGCCTCTCATACCCTTCTGGCTGTATTTCTGAACTAAAAATTCAAACACCTTGTGAATAAGACTTCTTTTCTTAGGATAGCACACCTACTTGTTAGGAGTTTCAAATAGCTTTTATTTCTTTACTCAGTGAGTTAATGTAACTACCTACCAAAAAACAACAAAAATAACAACTAAGTTGTTCTCATTTGAGTAAACTCTATTAGATTCTGGTATCATTAATGTTTTGGCATTTTTGTCTCTAAGAAAAAATAAGGACAACCACTTTAACTATTTAAGATTAGGGAAAAGTTTCTTGCCACCTCCCAGTATTCTCAGAATTTTTTTTGAAAGATGCTTGTAGCTATTTCATGCAAAACATATCTCCAAATAGATCTATTCACGAATAATAATAGAAATGTTATTAACCATGTTTTCATTGAAAAACTGCATGATGCAATGAAAGTTGATATTACTCAATCCTGAAATATCTTGTTTCATTTCCAGATAGCTCTGTTCATTTGTTTCCCCCCTCACATCTAGCTTAAATTTGTTCATTTATAATTTCCATAGGTTATTTTTGTTTGTTTTCAATTCTGAGATTTAAAAAAAAATGTTTCTTTTTTATGTGTCTTGATCAAATAGTTCAAGGCAGTTTTCATTTTCTTCTTGAGTCCTAAGTTTGTTTGTTTGTTTGTTTGTTTTCTTTTTATTATTGTTGTTACTTTTCCCAGTGAAGAAGAAGAAGAATTTAATGTTGTGATCCACATTAATTCCTACAGTCCTCTCTCTGGGTGTAGATGGGATTCTTCATCATTGGAACTGGCATCAATCATCTTATTTAATATTTATGAAACAAATAAGCATGTGCACTCTAGTTAAGCTATGAACTTTATCCTGCTTTAAGTTTTTTAATACTTAACCAATTTTGTCCAGTTTTACCTAGTTTCAATTGGTTTAAGAAGTTCCCCTGCCCCTCTTCTCTGGACAATTTCTGGTTTCAGATTTGTGGCTTTGCTCCACTATAGGAACATAACTCATTATTTGTTACACAGTTTGCATGTGTTCCAGCTTCATGGCTAAGTCATACCACTGTGTATTGGTCAGAGACATTGACCTGATGGCTACCATGGGCAAGCCCTTATTTGCTTCCTAAACTGCAAAACTTTCACTAAATACTTCTAACCAGAAAATGTTTCCATTGTCCAAAGACTTCTCCTCTGTATGTTTCTATATATGCCAAACTACACACACACACACACACACACACACACACACACACACACACACACAGACACTTTATCTATCTATAGACTCATATACACTCTATACACTCATATATGTATATATACACATACACATATATATGGATGTCTATGTATAGAGAAACATATACACATTTATATATGTATAGATGTATATATATTTACATACATATATATGTATATGATATATATATACATGTAATAGTAATATATATATATATATATATACTATACTTATATATCAATATATATTTCTGTATCCATACTTTTTAGAGAATTGTATAGTTCCCACAGGGAAAATTCAGTGGTTCTTCTTCCTGATAATCTGCTCACTTGCCTAGTACTTAGCATTGACAATATAGAAATTAGGAAGCAACTTAGAAAGATATAGAAAGTATTATTTAAAACAAGATAAGGAATTGAAGATCTGCAAATGTTTAAAGTTGAATTTGATCATATAGTATGCTTATCATCAGACCATATTGGAAGATAATATTCAATTTAAAGAAACATATTGTCATGTTTGAAAATGTCCATAGAAAGCAATAAGAATATGAATTATGAAAAAACAAGATCTTATTTAGTCTAAGCTTCCTATCCTAGTTCTCCTACAGAATGCAAACTGAACTAGGAAAGACCTTCCTAACTGTTAGAGCTACTACATGTATATAATATTAACCTTCACTTAATATATAATCCAGGATATACCACTCTTCTTGTATAAAACTGCCATCCATATGCTGTATTCCCTATATTATAATAAATTGTTAGAAACAAAATGCTGAACATCCAAAAACGGTATAGTAAATGGACAACCTCAGGATGAGTGAAGCAATTTAAACTTTTAACATATTTCTGCAGTAAGTGAGTGCAAAAACACACAATGAACAATTTTTTGTGCATTTTTTTAGAAGCAAGATCATAATATTTAATTCCTTATCTTGACTCCAATGCTGCCACCTCTCCCTTTCCCCAAAGGCTGGGGAGTTGAGGTTAACATTATTTCCTGATATATTCTTTCCTATAGCCTACACACCTTTATATGTCATCCATCCTGATACAAATATTGCATGATTATTAAAATGAGCCTTAACTTCTTCATTAAATTCTCACTCTTTTTGTTATTCACTTACATTTTGCTTTCTTACTCATTTACTTTTTAAAATTTGATTTGTGTATATGTTTTCTTGGTTTTGCTCACTTCACTTGGCATCAGTTCATTTTAGCCTTTTCAGGCTTTTCTGAAATAAGTTGCTCATCATTTTATATCAAATAATAATATTTCATTTCTTTCATATATCATAACTTATTTAGCCCTCCCCCACTTGATAGGCATCTACTCATTGTCCAATTCTTTGCTACCACAAAAAGAGCTGCTACGATATTTTTGAACATGTGTCTCCCTTTCCCTCTTTTATTATCTTTTTGTGATACAGAATCAGAAGTGGAATTGTTGCATCAAAGATTATGAACAGCTTTATACTCCTTTGAGCATAATAGAACTAATTTTTAATCTAATCCTTAGTTTCCTCAACTATAAAAAAAGATGAGTGATATCAACCCCTCACATGACTTTTGTGTCTTATACAATAATATTTATAAAGCACTTAGCATAATGACAAAAATACAGAATATTTCATTAATGAAGGACTGCTGGTGAAATTGCTTGTATTTGGAAGATGGAATATCTTCTTTTGAAGTACACAAAAGGGGAGAATATCCCTTTCTTAGAGAGAAATGTTGTGTTGGACAGAGTGTTGGTAAGTGGGAAAAAAGTCTGAGAAACTTAAGGGGAGGGAAAACTATATAGGATTTTGAATATCAAATTAAGAATTTTAGATTTGATCTTCACAGTGATAGGGAACTGCTGGAGTTTAGTGGCTAAAGATGTGACATGGTTAGACTCATACTTTATTTTTTTGTTTGTTTTTTTCTCATACTTTAGAAAGAACATTTTGACAGCAGAATGGACATTGGTCTAGTATTGGTATCCACCAACTAATTGTTTATTTTAATAGTCCTTATGTGGGCTGAAGCTAGTGACATCCTGCCAGAGGAGAGAATGAAGTAGAGAGAGGCAAAAAAAAAAAAAAAAAAAAAAAAAAAAGTTTAATCAAGCTACATAACAGATAGGATATCAAGTGAGACTGGAGAGTGATGATATAAGAATGGAGATTATATAATGTTTGAACTCCTTCTACATAAGTCTAAGGGAGAACAAGAATAAGTCAGAGCAATATGATATAGTGGGCAACTCTTCCCTAGATTACATATTTTCCAAAGCTTTTAATTTGTTTGTAAAACCTTTTGCTTTTACAAACCAAAAGTTTGAGATGCTAGGCCATGACATACATTCATCAAACATATTAAATTTTAGTTATCATTTTTATGATTGTTTAGAATTTGCAGTAAATCACACATTTGTTATTTATCCATTTCAATCATGGCTGATGCTTTGTAACCCTATTTAGTGTTCCTTTGGCAAAGATACTGGAATGGTTCCTCATTTCCTTCAAAGCACATGTTACATATGAAGAAACTGAGACAAACAGGGTTGAATGACTTGCCCTGGGTTACACAGTAAGTGTTTCAGTCAGCTCTGAACTCATATTTTCATAACTCCAAAATTGGAACTCTATCCACTGGGCAATATAGCACTTCGATACACACATGTCCATACATATATTGTAAATTGACTTAAATAAACACATATATAACATTAAAATATTAATAATTAATATTTCATTCTTCTTTATTAATAACGCATTCTTTAGTACACTGAAGCATAGAACCATTATATAAATGATTAAAAGAAAAGCAAGTCAAGTGGCTTTGTCTTATTTTTTAAATTCCTTTAAAAATTATTATTCTGAATGGTACAAGAGCCATTCAAAATAGCCAGCAATACTTAATTAATAGCAGATGGGTAGTTTATCTACAAGTAAAAACTTTTTTTAGGGAAAGTAAAAGGTAGTTTAAGGAGGGCAACATATCTCCTTTGGATACTCATAAAGAAGGAGTTTTTTTTTCTTTTCTTTTCTTTTTTTTTCTTGTCATTCTTTTCTATGAAGATGGAATAAATCCCACTAGATATTCCCTTTAAAAAAGACTAAAGCCCACAGAAGTTATCTTCTGTCGTGGCTACCAGAAGCGTCCTTTTTCATCAATGTTATATAAAATAGTTTAAAGCACCATTCCCTCAGCATTCAGCAGTTGAAAGTTTAGAGGCATAATCATTTTTGTTCTCTTCCAAAAGAACTGCTTTCATGCTAAAATATTGCCTTTCATTGCTATTACCTCTTGAGTATTAATTGTATTGTTTTGTTTTGTGTTTTTTTTTTCCATGTTCACAGAGATTGGTAATTGGAGAATTAAATTGTTCATAACATTGAGTCTCCCAGGCTACATTATACAGGGACACATGCCAGTTTATTTGTCTTTGACAGGAGCAATTTCTGAAAAGGTTTTAATGGTGGTATCCAGTGGCTTTAAGTAAGGGTTATTGTGAAATCCCACCTGGTGTTTAGAATTATTCTATACACAGAAGTTTGTAATATAATTCACTGAATGTTTTTTCCAAATAAATAATGATAAATTCCCATCAGCATCGTTGATTTAAACACAAATTGCACATGTGTTTCAAAGTGAGACACCTCTCCCCAAAAAATAACCCTAGAAAATGATTACAGTAATTCAAATAAATGCATTTGATACAATACTTTTTTCATCTATGTTTGAGTAAATTATGCTTCATGTTTTAAGAGCTGTCTATATCACATTGCTTAAAACTGGAAATAAGAAAATCATAAATTTGTTCTAAACACTCACCAAATTTGAACAGCAACCTTTTTATTAAGGAAAAAGAAGTGTTTTGAATTATAAAATTGTAGACTGGGTATAAGAAAGATCTAGAGTTATCTACTCAAACCTCTTAATTTCAATAATGAAGACAGTGGGATTTATTTAAATTCACAAAGTTGAATTACTATTTGATACAGGGTTTAAACATATCCATTGACTTCAGTGTCAATATTATTTAATTATACTGAAGTCCAATTGTTCTATAACTTCACTCACCATCCTTGAGATTTTATAGATGAGAATCTTTGTCTTTTATCTTTTATTCTTAAAGAGAACCAGTGATATCAGGAGGATCATGCTTACAAATGAATTGGCTTTAAGTAAGGCAGGATTGTGCAAAGTCATCAGTCTCACCTTCTGACTCATCTCAGTTCAGCAGCAAGACACTGGAGATTTACTCCCTCCCAATAAAAAATGAAATTAGTGAAGGAAAGTACATATTCCTCAATTTCTAACCTTAATATGTAAAATGCCTCACACACTGTAAGTAATCAATTCATAGATAAAGAATAACTGAATCTAAAGCAAGAAATGAACTTAAACAGATCTGGTATATTCTACTGATGAAGAAACCCATGACCTAGGTAGGTTAAGTGATTTGCTCAAGTTCACATTACAGGGTCACATGTTGGGTTGAACCTATCTATTTAGACTTCAGAATAATATACTTTTAATGCTTTCTCAATTTGCACACAGTTCTAAAATTTCTACCAGTCAAAATAGAGAGAAAATGTGTTTGGGTATTACAATTGCCCACTTCTAAATCACTTCCTTGTTGCTATAAATTTGAAGAAGAAATTACAAATAGATTAATGGATTACACCATATTGATAGTGTCTGAAAAATTATAGAGAAAGTTTTGCATATTGTACAGAAGGAAATAACAACATCAAACCATATCAAATAAAAAGAAAAGCAGTATCACAAAATGGCTTTCTGATGAGGAAAACAGGAAGGATAACAGGAAAGATAAGACAAAGTGAATGCAGATTTCCAGAGGGGAAAAAAAGAGAGAAAAGACTTTCTCTTACTTAAGCTATTTAAAGATTTTGAAGAAAATAATAGAAAGGTAAATAAGAGATCTCTTTAAAACTAAAGATATTAAGGAAATATGCAGAAATTGGAAGATAGAAAAACAAAAAATAAATAAAGGAAGGAAGTAAAAGAGCTCAAAAAGATGTGGCAAGAGCATAAAGGAAAATGATACCAAATTTATCTTAATATCATCAGTACCCATGATAGTTATTGAAAAATAAATTCATGTGCCTCAGGAAGCTCTGCTAATAGTAAGGCTGATGAAGATAAGCTATTTAAAAACTTAATATATGATGCTTTAAAATGCTGCACTTGATATGCCATCAAGATTAGAAAATTCAGTAAGGGTCACTGGAGTAGATAAGATCAATTAATCTGAAAGAAAGACAATGTGAAAGTATTTTCAAATAACTGAACAACTGTGCTCATTTCAAAAGTCAGAAAAAACTTTATTTAAAACACTCTCTGCAAAATAGGCTTCAACAATGTAAAAACAAATAATTAACAGTAAAGAAGATGGATTTTCTTTTTTTATTATTATTATAACATTTTTATTGACAGAACATATGACTGTGTAAATTTTTACATTATCCCTAGCACTCACTTTTGTTCTGAGTTTTCCCTTTTCTCCCTCCACCCCCTCCTCTAGATGGCAGTCTTATACATGTTAAATATGTTATAGTATATTCTAGATACAATATATGTGTGTAGAACCGAACAGTTCTCTTGTTGCCCAGGGAGAATTGGATTCAGAAGGTAAAAATAACTTGGGAAGAAAAACAAAAATTCAAACAGTTTACACTCATTTCTTATTGTTCCTTTTCTGGGTGTGGCTGATTCTGTCCATCATTGATCACTTGGAACTGAATTAGATCTTCTCTTTGTTGAAGATATCCACTTCCATCAGAATACATCCTCATACAGTATTGTTGTTGAAGTGGATAATGATTTTCTGGTTCTGTTCATTTCACTCAGCATCAGTTGATGTAAGTCTCTCCAAAGCTCTCTGTATTTATCCTGCTGTATATTTCTTACAGAACAATAACATTCCATAACATTCACATACCACAATTTAGCCAACCATTCTCCAATTGATGGGCAACCATTCATTCTCCAGTTTCTAGCCACTACAAAAAATCTGCCATAAACATTTTGGCACATGCAGGTCCTTTCCCAAGAAGATGCATTTTCAAAAAGCATAGGTACTAGCCACCAAATTGCCAAAAATCACTATCATTTAAGAAGTCATGAAGTTTTAGAGAAAAAAATTTTTTTTTATTTCATTGTCAATATTTAGTCTTTGATTTGATCAGAAAGGAATGTAACAAGTTCTTAAGGAGATGGGAGTATCAGATTATCTTACTTGTCTCCTGAGGAATCTATATCTGGGTCAAGAAGCAACACTTAGAACAAAACATGGAAGTAATTAGTTTAAGATTAGAAAACGACTATAGCAAGACTATATATTGTTGACTTACTTAACATATGCAAAATATATTATATGAAATAACAGTATGGGTAAATCAATAGCCAAAATTAAAGTTGCTACAAAAATGTGAATAATCTCAATTAAACAGAGATTACAACTCTGATGTTAGTAGGTAGCAGGAATTAAAAAGCCCCTTGTTGAGGGAGAAAAAAAGGGAGAGTGTAAAAGCTGGCTTAAAAATCAATACTCAAAAGTTTGATTACAGAAGGAGGAAAATTTTAAAGAGGAGGAGGAAAAACAAGCAAGTGGAGAGAAGAAGAAAGAAGGAAGAGGAGGAGGAAGATAACTAGGGTGATTTATTTTTGTATCATTAATACAATACACAATGTTAAGAAAATCCATGGAAGAACTTCCAAAAGAAAGTACTTTGGAAGGAATTCAAAACAGGTCTGTTTGAAGCAGTCAGAAGGAGAATATGCTAAGCCCATATTACAGCACAGGGAGACTGGGGCAAGGAACTGGGACAGAGTCAGAGCATTGCAGCTTCCACATACCTGAGAATCTTCTGTGAGCCTCTTAGGCTACTATGTCCTGGTTGTAAGCAGGTGATTTGGCAGATTTGCTACAAAAAAACAAATTGTAAACCACTGACACCTGGAAGAACCAAAAGTCCTAGACATGATTCCCCCGAATTGAAAGTCAATCAGCAGAACTGTCCCAGGGCAAACTAAAGTAGCTCTTGTTCCATCTTGTAAAGATCAGACCTCAATGCTTAAATAACTTGAGCAAAAACAAACAAACAAGAAGTTTCACCATAGACTTTTATGAAAAGAGAGAAGAACAGAACTTAAATCCTAAAGTTCTGAAAGGCAAATCAAGTCAAGGTGAATCCTCAAGGAAGATATGAGCTGGTCCCCTTTTCACAAAGCTTTCTTAGAAGATTGCATAAATGATCTTTTTTTTTTTTTATTATAGCTTTTTATTTACAAATTTTCAGCATTGACAATTGCAAAACCTTTTCTTCAAACTTTCCCCCTCCTTGCTCCCACTCCCTTCCCCACATGGCAGGTTGACCAATACATGTTAAATATGTTAAAATATAAATATATTTATACATGTCCATACAGTTATTTTGTTGTATTAAATGAATCAGATTTTGGAATAGTTAAAATTAACTTGTGAAAGAAATCAAATATGCAGGTGGACAAAAATAGAGGGATTGGGAATTCTATGTTCATAGTCATCTCCCAGAGTTCTTTTGCTAGGTGTAGCTGGTTCAATTCATTACTGATCTATTAGAACTGATTTGGTTCATCTCTGTAAAGGGCTAGAACTGAGCAATGCACTTGGATAATGAAGCACGTGAGACTAATTGCCAATTGGACGGTTCCCTATTAACTTGTTTAAGGTTGACCCTCCCCAGCTGTTCTGTGCTGACTTGATTGGTGGGATAAAGAGGGGGAAGTGACTTGTGTGGGAGGAGTAAGAGAAACTTGGGTGGTGGAACTCACACTCACTTGCACTTGTGACCTGGCGTTGGAGGTGACGGTAAAGATCTAGAATAAAGACATTTAGTGATCCTGACTCCTGCTGATTTCTGGAAAGATAGAGTTCCAGCACATCTCATTGTTGAAGAGGGGCCATATCCATCAGAATTGATCATCAATATGATATTGAAGTATATAATGATCTCCTGGTCCTGCTCATTTCACTCAGCATCAGTTCATGTAATTCTCTCTAGGTCTTTCTGAAATCATCCTGCTTGTCATTTCTTACAGAAATCTATAATATGCATATACCACAATTTATTCAGCCATTCTCCAATTGATGGGCATCCACTCAGTTTCCAGTTTCTGGCCACTACAAAGAGGGCTGCCACAACCATTCTTGCACATACAGGTCCCTTTCCCTTCTTTAGTATTTCTTTGGGATATAAGCTCAGTAGTAGGACTGCTGGATCAAAGGGTATGCACAGTTTGAATGCTTTTTGAGCATAGTTCCAAATTGCTCTCCAGAATGGCTGGATGTATTCACAACTCCACCAACAATGTATCAGTGTTTCAGTTTTCCCACATCCTCTCCAGCATTCTGCCTTATCTTTTCCTGTCATCCTAGCCAAACTGACAGGTATGTAGTGGTATCTCAGTGTTGTCTTAATTTACATTTCTATGATTAATAATGACTTGGAGCATCTTTTCATATGGCTAGAAATAATATCAATTTCTTCATCTGAGAATTGTCTGTTCATATCCTTTGACCATTTATCAATTGGAGAAGCATAAAGGATCTTAAAAGAGGGTGAGAAGAAAAATGAGGAAAGGAAATGAGATTTTTGCAAAAAAGTGATGGGAAAAGCATATAACTCCATACAAAGTAGATTTGATGAAATGGAAAACATATAATGTTTTTAAAATAGACATAAAAAATACTAATTCATTGAAAAACAAAATTTGTGAAATGGAAAAAAGTGAACAAAAACAATTCAATTGGGCAAAGACAAAAGGAGATTAAAAAGGTAACAAGAAAATAATACACTAAAGATTAGATTTGGACAAATGGAAGTGAATAACTCAATAAAACTTAAAGAATCAGTCAAACAAAAAAAAAAAAAAAAGAAAATAGAAGAAAATATGAATACCTCCTAGGAAAAACAACTGACCTGGAAAATAGATCTAGGAGAGACCATCTAAAGATTACTGGACTTCCTGAAAGACATGATGAAAAAAGTATCTAGACATTATCTTACATGAAATAATAAAGTAAACCTGCCCTGATGTCTTAGAATAAGAAGATAAAATGACCATTGAAAGAATTCACCAAACAACCTCCAAAAAGAGACACCCCAAATTAAAACCCCAAATAATACCATGGCTATATTTCAGAACTATAGCATCAAAGAAAAGATATTACAAGCAGCCAGAAAGAAACAATGCAAATTCCAAAGAGCCACAATACCCTCATTATGGATTATCCTCAATGAGGATTACAGCTTCCACTGTAAAGGATAAAAGACCTGGAATCTGATATTACAAAAGGCAAATGTATTTGGATTACAACCAAGAATAAGCTATCTTTCAGGGAAGAAGATGGATATTCAATAATATAGGTAAATTTCACCTATTTCTAATGAAAACAAACAAACAAACAGAATTGGATAAAAATTTTGATATCCAAATACAGAACTCAAGAGAAGTATAAAAAGGTAAAGAGGAAAGAATTTCTGGGAGCTATATTTCTGTTATGGATATACATAGAGAGAGTAGGTATAATTAGATTTTATTATGATAATATGAAAAATATATTAGTGGTGGAAAGGGGATTGTATTGGAAAAAGAGAAAAAAGGAGAAGGGAAATTGTTAGGATTCTTACAAGGTGCTAAGTCAGTTATCTAAGTTAAGTAGCATGTTACTTAACAATTCTTTAGTTCACTAATGTACTTAGTACTTATTAGAGTTCTAGAAGATTCACACCTTTAAGAGAGGATGGACCCTTAAACAGAATTCACTCTGGGAGATTCAAAAGCCAGAGAAGGCAGTCAGGTAGACCTGAGGAAGACAGAGAAGTGGTGGCAGGCTGTCCCGTGGAGAACACTGAAAGCAAGATCCCAAAGACCTCCAAAAAAGCTAGACAACCCACAAGTGAAGGAGACAAGACAATAAAGCATTTGGACTTTAATCCCTGGCTGTATTTGGGGTGATTACACTGAACTGAAACAAAGGTTGCCTCTAGAAGCTTCCCAAGAAACCTGCTCCCAGAAAACATTACAATTTAGAGAAGAATATTACAGGAAATGACATCTCACAAAGAGGCAGCAAACACATTATAATTGAGGAAAAGAAAAGAGGGTGATGAGCATTTTGTGAATCTTACTCTCACGAGATTTGGTTCAAAGAGAATATATCCAACATTTGGTTTCACAGAGAAACATGTCTCATTTATAGGGAAGTGCAAAGGGAAAAGGGAAAAGAAAGAGAAAGAAAAATAGAAGGGAAAACAAGTATTAGGGGAAAGGCATAACAAAAGGGAGAGGGAAGCTAAAGGGTGAGTACTATTTGAGGGAGGTCATCATCAGAATCAAAATACTGAAGAGGAGAGAAGGTGTGAAGGAAAAAGGAAAGCATAACTTAGAATAAATAAGATGGTAGGAAATATGGAATTAGTTATTTTAACTGTGAATTTGAATGGGATGGTTTCTCCCACAAAACGGAAGTGGATAGCAGACTGGATTAAAAGCCAAAATTTTACAATATGTGGTTTACATTTAAAGCAGAGTGACACATGCAGAGTGAAGATAAAGGGTTGGAGCAGAATCTATTATGCTTTAGGTGAAGAAAAAAAAAAAAAACAGGGGTAGCCATCCTGATCTCAGGTCAAGTAAAAGCAAAGATATATCTAATTAAAAGAGATAAGGAAGGAAACTATATTTTATTAAAGGGTATCATAGATGAAGCAATATCAATACTAAAGATATATGCACCAAGTGATATAGCATCCAGATACTTAGAGGAGAAGTTAAGGGACATGCAAGAAGAAGCAGACAGTAAAAGTATTCTAGTGAGGAATCCCAAACTGGCTCTCTCAGAACTAGATAATTCAAACCATGAAATTAATAAGAAAGAAGTTAAGGAGGTAAATAGAATGTTAGAAAAAAAATTATATATGATACCTCTTTGAAGAAAATTGGAGACAGAAAAGAGTTTACTTTCTTCTCAGCGGTTCATGGAACCTATACAAAAATTGATTATGCATTAGCACATTAAAAACCTCAAAATCAAAGGCAGAAAGCCATAAATAGTAAATGACGCCCATTTTACAGAAGAAAAAAAAAAAATTGAGACTAATAGTAGTGAAGTGACTTTTCCAGAATCATATAGATAGTAAATATCTGAGTTAGAATTTGGATTTACGCTTCCTCTCTCCAAGACCAGAGGTCTTACATATTTTTCTCCATAAAAAAATGTTTGGCATGTTCCTAATATTTTTTTAATTACTAGTGGTATACATGCAAAAGATTAACAGTCTCTGCTCAAAGGAACTTATTTTCAAATTTGTTGTTCTTGTTTTCCATTAGTTTTAGTTATGTCCAATTTTCATGACCCTATATGAAGTTTTCCTGGTAAAAAATATTGGAGTGAGTATTCATTTCCCTATCTAGTTCACTTTAGAAGATTAGAAATTGAATAGACATAACAAAAGACCCATCTCTCATTGTTACTCCCCTAAATGTATTATTTTTTCTTATTTTTAAAAATGAAAAGTGTGGATTTAATTTTTAAAAAAATTAAAATAAGAAGAAAATTCATTCAGGGGAATAATAGCCAGAATGATTTTTTTTTTTTATTTGGGAAGCCACAGAAATAGTGGGGCCAAAGGAAAATCAATGGACATAACCTTTACAGAAGCAATGAAATGTTTCAAATATATATTTGCTTATAGTTCTCAGAAAGAGAGATGGAGGGAACCTATGACATATCAATAAAATGTCAAGGAACTCAGCTTGATTGGTTGGTAGAATCTAGATATATTTAATTCATCAGACAAAATAACAAGGATTCATAACCAGAAGCAGACATTCAGGTGGTAGAGGGTAAAGTTATGGATAGTAACAGGGCAGTTTAACTGGAAGAATTATGTGATGTTTTATAACTGGGAATCAAACCTATATTTAATAAATTTAAATCTATGATTTTTCCCACTACACTTCATTGTCTCAGGAAAAACAAACAAAATTGTCCTTTTTTATTGCTTTGATTCTCTTCTGATATTTTCTTCTTTTCCTAGAACTAGTGATGATGGAGATTATATTCAAAACCATTTTAAAAAATCAATGCTAAATATATCCTTGTTAAGTAATTGGAAAAATACTATGAAAATATTATATTGTTCTTGATATAATATAAAAATGCCAATTTAAAATTAGTTCTGGTGGTAGAGATGATGTTTTAGGACAAAGGGCTGAATTATGATATGAAGATATAAATATTTAAAGACTAGTGTTTATATGTATGTTTTATGTTTTAACATAAGTTACATAAAAAAGAGGATGAAAGAAGAGAAGCATAAATCAATTAGTAAACATTGAGGCTTTATTTACTTAAAACAAATTGCTGAAATTCATTGTGATTCTATCATACCAAATCTGCAATATTACAGTAGAAATTATCAATAATCATTAATAATAACTCACACTAACATAGAAATTTAAGGTTGGAAAAACATTGTGTTAGATATATAAAATCTTTGGTATGCTCATCACTATAAAGCAAAGATTTAAATTTATTGCTCCTAAGGACTTTGTTAAATAACTTTTGTAATATCAGATTAAAAGCATATATGTAAAAACACACATACATAATATATGTTTTAAATTACATGATAAAACAATTTTCTCCTCCTTTCTTTAAGCTGCTCCCATTAGATGGTATGTAATCAGATATGTGTTATATAAGGGCAATAATGGGGGAAAAAAAATCCATATTATTTTGTACCAAAAAATAAAAAAAATACTTTTTCAAAAAAGTGAAATATAACATGCTTTGATCTGTTATTAGATAATAGTTGTTCTGGAGGCAAATGATATGTTTCATCATCAGCACATTGGAATTTCCTTAAAACATGTTATTGGTAAGAATAATTGTCCTTCTTAATTCTTTATCATACAATATTGCTGTTACTATATATAACATTCTCCTGTTTCTAACTTTACTATACATCAGTTCATTGAAGTGTTTCCAGATTTTTCTGAAGTCATTTGCTTACCATTTCTTATAGCATAATAACATTCTATCACAATCATATAGCACAGCTTGTTTGCCCATTCCCCAATTGCTAAGTATTTCTTCACTTTTTTTATAGTGCATGTCTTTCAGGACTGACAGAATTTTATTTATTTATTTATTTATTTTGGTGACTCATGCTACCCCACTACTTTATCTTCTATCACCCTTTCCATTCTCTTAACTGTTTTTTCCCCTAATGTTTCTGCTCTCCTTTCTATCCAGATTCTCCCTTCTTTCCTCTGTCTCCTCTTACTTTTTTATATAGTTTAATTTATATACCCAACTGAATGATTACATTATTTTCTCTTAGAGCCAAAATTGATTAGATCAGTATCCAGACTATTTATCCTCCTCTCCTTTTCCTTGGATTATAATAGATCTTTTGTGTCTCTTCATATGATGTGGTTTCCCCATTATACCTTCCCTTGTCTGTTCTAGTATGGATCTTTTTCTACCCTTCAATTTATTTTTCTTTGATACCACACCATCAGAGGCCATTCACAACACATACTCTGTCCATTTAATGCCCTGTCTCTCTCCCCTCCTCTAGTAACAGATACAGTTCTCAAGAGTTACAGCTATCATTTTCCTATCTAGAGTAAAACAGTTTAACATTAATAAACATATATAGCTATACCAATCAGACTCCCAAGAAACTGTTTTAGTGACCTAGAAAAAATAACAACAAAGTTCATATGGAAAAATAAAAGGTCAAGAATTTCAAGGGAATTAATGAAAAAAAAATCAGATGAAGGTGGTCTAGGTGTACCTGATCTAAAGCTATATTATATAGCAGCAGTCACCAAAACCATTTGGTATTGGCTAAGAAATAGACCAGTCAATCAGTGGAACAGATTAGGTACAAAGGACAAAAAAGGGTACATCTATAGCAATCTAGTGTTTGACAAACCCAAAGATACCAACATTAGGGATAAAAATGCATTATTTGAAAAAAAAATGTTGGGAAAACTGGAAATTAGTATGCCAGAAATTAGATGTGGACCCACACTTAACACCATATATCAAGATAAGATCAAAATGGGTCCATGATTTAGGCATAAAGAATGAGATCATAAATAGATTAGAGGAACAGAGAATAGTCTACCTCTCAGACCTGTGGAGGAGGAAGGAATTTATGACCAGAGGAGAACCAGAGATCATTATTGATCACAAAATAGAAGATTTTGATTACATCAAACGAAAAAGTTTCTGTACAAACAATACTAATGCAAACAAGATTAGAAGGGAAGTAACAAATAGGGAAAATATTTTTAAAGTTAAAGGTTCTGATAAAGGTCTCATTTCCAAAATATATAGAGAACTGACCCTAATTTATAAGAAATCAAGCCATTCTCCAATTGATAAATGGTCAAAGAATATGAACAGACAATTCTCTGATAATGAAATTGAAACTATATCCACTCATATGAAAGAGTATTCCAAATCACTACTGATCAGAGAAATGCAAATTAAGACAACTCTGAGATATCACTACACACCTGTCAGATTGGCTAAGATGACAGGAACAAATAATGATGAATGTTGGAGGGGATGTGGGAAAACTGGGACACTAATACATTGTTGGTGGAGTTGTGAAAGAATCCAACCATTCTGGAGAGCAATTTGGAACTATGCCCAAAAAGTTATCAAACTGTGCATACCCTTTGACTCAGCCATACTACTACTGGGCTTATATCCCAAGGAAATATTAAAGAAGGGAAAGGGACCTATATGTACCAAAATGTTTGTAGCAGCTCTTTTCATAGTGGCTAGAAACTGGAAGATGAATGGATGTCCATCAATTGGAGAATGGTTGGGTAAATTATGGTATATGAAGGTTATGGAATATTATTGCTCTGTAAGAAATGACCAGCAGGAGGAATATAGAAAGGCTTGGAGAGACTTGAATGAACTAATGCTGAGTGAAATGAGCAGAACCAGAAGATCACTGTACACTTCAACAACAATGTTGTATGAAGATGTATTCTGATGGAAGTGATATCTTCAACATAAAGAAGATCCAACTCATTTCCAGTTGATCAGTGATGGACAAAAACAACTACACCCAAAGAACACTGGGAAGTGAATGTAAAATATTAGCACTACTGTCTATCTACCCAAATTACTTATACCTTCAGAATCCAATACTTAAGGTGCAACAAGAAAATTGGATTTATACACATATATTATATCTAGGTTATACTGTAACACATGTAAAATTTATGGGATTGCCTGTCATTTAGGGGAGGGAGTAGAGAGAGGGAGGGGAAAATCTGGAAAAATAAATACAAGGGGTAATGGTATAAAAAAAAAATTACTCATGCATATATACTCTCAAAAATGTATAATTATAAAATTAATAAAAAATAAACACATATATGTTATGTTACATTATATATATATATATATATATATATATATATATATATATATATATATATATATATATACATATATTCACATACATACTTTTTTCCCTCTGTTGACCTTTCTATGATTCTCTTGAGTCCTGTATTTATAGATTAACTTTTCTGTTAATTTCTGTTGTTGTTTTTTTTTTTTTCAATATAAATGATTCAAAGTTCCTTATTTTATTAAGGTCCATCACCTCCCCTAAAAGATGATGCCCAGTCTCACTGGGCAGTTCATTCTTGTTGTAACCCAAGGTCTTTTGCCTTCTAGAATATGGCATTCCAGGTCCTCAAATCAATTGCAACAATGTTTCTAGGAGTTTTCATGTGAGATCTCTTTCCAAAGGTGATCAATGCATTCTTTCAATAAGTATTTCTCCTTCTGTTTTTAGAATATACAGGAATTATCTAATTAAGATAATTAAGTTTTCAATGAAGAATGGTATCCTGGCTATCTTTTTTTTGTTAATGACCTTCAGGTAAGCCAATAATTTTTAAATTATGTCTCATGGATGTACTTTTCTGTTTCACATTTTCTTCCATTTTTAATTCATTTTATTTTGTTTGGCTGATTCCTGCTAATTGATAGAGTCTTTAGCTACCATTTACCCCATTCTAATTTCAAATGTGTGATTTTTTTCAGTTAGCTTTTGTATCTCTTTTTTCTATTTGGTTAATTCTACTTTTGAAGTTGTTTGCTTCAGTGGATTTTTTTTTTTTTTTTGGTCAATTGTATTTTTTAACTGAGCCAATTAAGATTGTGACTTGCCCAGAGTCAAACAGCTAGGAAATGTTATGTGTCTGAGACCAGATTGAATTCAGGTCTTCTGGACTTCAGGGCTGGTTCTCTATCCACTGCGCCACCTAGCTGTCCCTTAGTCAATTGTATTTTTAAGGAGTTGTTTTCTTCAGACATTTTTTTCTTCCTTTTCCAAACTATTTTTAAAAAACAAATTGTTCATTCTTTCTTCCTCCCTCCCTCCCTCCCTCCCTCCCTCCCTCCCTCCCTCTCTCTCTCTCTCTCTCTCTCTCTCTCTCTCTCTTCTCTCTCTCTCTCTCTCTCTCTCTCTCTCTCTCTCTTCCTTCCTTCTTTCCTTCCTTCCTTCCTTCCTTCCTTCCTTCCTTCCTTCCTTCCTTCCTTCCTTCCTTCCTTCCTTCCTTCCTTCCTTCCTTCCTTCCTTCCTTCCTTCCTTCCTTCCTTCCTTCCTTCCTTCCTTCCTTCCTTCCTTTCTTCTTTCTTTCTTTCTTTCTTCTTTCTTTCTTTCTTTCTTTCTTTCTTTCTTTCTTTCTTTCTTTCTTTCTTTCTTTCTTTCTTTCTTTCTTCTTTCTTCTTTCTCTTCTTTCTCTCTTTCTCTCTTTCTCTCTCTTCTCTTTCTCTCTTTCTCTCTTTCTCTTTCTCTCTTTCTCTCTTTCTCTCTTTCTCTCTTTCTCTCTTTCTCTCTCTCTTTCTCTCTCTCTCTCTCTCTCTCTCTCTCTCTCTCTCTCTCTCTCTCTCTCTCTCTCTCTCTCTCTGTCTTTCTTTCTTTCTTTGTTTCTTTCTTTCTCTTTCTTTCTCTCTTTCTTTTTTTTTCTTCTTTTTTTTTAATTTTAATTTTATTTTATAATTATAACTTTTTTTTTTTGACAGTACATATGCATGGGTGATTTTTTACAACATTATCCCTTGCACTTACTTCTGTTCAGATTTTTTCCCTTCCTCCCCCCAACCCCCCTCCCCCAGATGGCAGGCAGTCTTATACATGTTAAATATATTACAATATATTCTAGATACAATATATGTGTGTAGAACCAAATTTCTTGTTGCACAGGAAGAATTGCATTCAGAAGGTAAAAATAACAGTTTACATTCATTTCCCAGTGTTCCTTTTCTGGATGTAGCTGATTCTGTCCATCATTAATCAATTGGAATTGGATTAGCTCTTCTCTATGTTGAAGATATCCACTTCCATCAGCATACATCCTCATACAGTATCATTGTTGAAGTGTATAATGATCTTCTGGTTCTGCTCGTTTCACTCAGCATCAGTTGATGTAAGTCTCTCCAAGACTCTCTGTATTTCTCCTGTTGGTCATTTCTTCCAGAACAATAATATTCCATAACATTCATATTCCATAATTTACCCAACCATTCTCCAATTGATGGACATCCATTCGTTTTCCAGCTTCTAGCCACTATGAAAAGGGCTGCCACAAACATTTTGGCACATACAGGTCCCTTTCCCTTCTTTAGTATTTGCTTGGGATATAAGCCCAGTAGTAGTATGGCTGGGTCAAAGGGTATGAACATTTTGATAGCTTTTTGGGCATAATTCCAGATTGCTCTCCAGAATGGTTGGATTCTTTCACAACTCCACCAACAATGCATCAGTGTCCCAGTTTTCCTACATCCCCTCCAACATTCATCATTATTTGTTCCTGTCATCTTAGCCAATCTGACAGGTGTGTAATGATATCTCAGAGTTGTCTTAATTTTCATTTCTCTGATCAATAGTGATTTGGAATACTCTTTCATATGAGTGGATATAGTTTCAATTTCATTATCTGAGAATTGTCTATTCATATTCTTTGACCATTTATCAATTGGAGAATGGCTTGATTTCTTATAAATTAAAGTCTATTCTCTGTATTTTTGGAGATGAGGCCTTTATCAAAACCTTTAACTATAAAAATGTTTTCCCAATTTGTTACTTCCCTTCTAATCTTGTTTGCATTAGTTTTGTTTGTGCAGAAACTTTTTAATTTGTGTAATCAAAATATTCTATTTTGTGATCAATAATGGTTTCTAGTTCTTCCTTGGACACAAACTCCTTCCTCCTCCACAAGTCAGAGAGGTAAAACCATCCCATGTTCCTCCAATTTATTTATTATTTCATTCTTTATGCCTAAATCTTGGACCCATTTTGATCTAATCTTAGTATGTGGTGTTAAATGTGGGTCCATGCCTAGTTTCTGCCATACTAATTTCCAGTTTTCCCTGCAGGTTTTTTGGTCAAATAATGAATTCTTATCCCAAAATTTGGGATCTTTGGGTTTGTCAAAACACTAGATTGCTATTTTTATTCACTATCTTGCCCTGTGAACCTAACCTATGCCACTGATCAACTAGTCTATTTCTTAGCCAATACCAAATGGTTTTGATGGCTGTTGCTTTATAATATAGTTCTAGATCAGGTTACAGCTAGACCACCTTCACTTATTTATTTTTTTTTTTTTTTCATTAGTTCTCTTGCAATTCTCGACCTTTTATTCTTCCATATGAATTTTGTTGTTATTTTTTCTAGGTCATTAAAATAGTTTCTTGGGAGTCTGATTGGTATAGCACTAAATAAATAGATTAGTTTGGGGAGTATTGTCATCTTAATTATATTCGCTCGGCCTATCCAAGAACACTGAATGTCTTTCCAGTTATTAAATCTGACTTTATTTTTGTGGCAAGTGTTTTGTAATTTTGCTCATATAAATCCTGACTCTCCTTTGGTAGATATATTCCCAAATATTTTATACTATCGACTGTTATTTTGAATAGAATTTCTCTTTGTATCTCTTGCTGTTGGATTGTGTTGGTAATGTATAAAAATCCTGAGGATTTATGTGGATTTATTTTGTATCCTGCCACTTTGCTAAAATTCTGAATTATTTCTAAGAGCTTTTTAGCAGAGTCTTTGGGGTTCTCTAAGTATACCATCATGTCATCTGCGAAAAGTGATAATTTGATTCCCTCATTTCCTACTCTAATTCCTTGAATCTCTTTCTCGGCTCTTATTGCCGAGGCTAGAGTTCAATATAGTACTATATTGAAAAGTAATGGTGATAGTGGGCAACCTTGTTTCACTCCTGATCTTATAGGGAAAGGTTCTAGTTTATCGCCATTACATATGATGTTTACTGAAGGTTTTAAATATATGCTCCTGATTATTTTAAGGAATAGTCCATTTATTCCTATACTCTCAAGCGTTTTTAGTAGGAATGGATGTTGGATTTTATCAAATGCTTATTCTGCATCTATTGAGATGATCATATGGTTTTTATTAATTTGATTATTAATATGGTCAATTATACTAATAGTTTTCCTAATATTAAACCAACCATGCATTCCTGGTATAAATCCCACTTGGTCATAGTGTATTATCCTGGGGATGATTTTCTGAAGTCTATTTGCTAATATCTTATTTAAGATTTTAGCATCAATATTCATTAAGGAAATTGGTCTATAGTTTCTTTCTCAGTTTTCGATCTACCTGGTTTAGGTATCAATACCATGTCTGTGTCATAGAAGGAATTTGGTAGGACTCCTTCAATCCCTATTTTTTCAAATAGTTTACATAGCATTGGAGTTAGTTGTTCTTTAAATGTTTGGTAAAATTCACATGTAAATCCATCTGGTCCTGGGGACTTTTTCTTAGGAAGTTGGTTAATAGCTTGGTCTATTTATTTTTCTGAGATGGGACTATTTAGACTACTTCTTCCTCTGTTAATCTGGGCAAGCTATATTTTTGAAGGTATTCTTCCATTTCATTTAAGTTATTGAATTTATCGGCATAAAGTTGAGCAAAGTAGCTCCTAACTGTTGTTCTAATTTCCTCTTCATTAGTGGTGAGTTCACCCTTTTCATTTTCAAGACTAACAATTTGCTTTTTCTCTTTCCTTTTTTTAATCAGGTTTACTAAGGGTTTGTCTATTTTGTTGGTTTTTTCATAGAACCAACTCTTAGTTTTATTAATTAATTCAATAGTTATTTTTACTTTCAATTTTATTAATCTCACCTTTTATTTTTTGAATTTCAAGTTTCGTGTTTGTCTGGGGGTTTTTAATTTGTTCCTTTTCTCGCAATTTTAGTTGTAAGCCCAATTCGTTGGCCCTCTCTTTCTCTATTTTATGCAAATAGGCCTGTAGAGATATAAAACTTCCCCTTTTTACTGCTTTGGCTGTATCCCACACATTTTGGTATGATGTCTCATTATTGTCATTTTCTTGGGTGAAGTTATTAATTATGTCTATGATTTGCTGTTTTACCCAATCATTCTTTAGTATAAGATTATTTAGTTTCCAATTATTTTTTGGTCTATTTTCCCCTGGCTTTTTATTAAATGTAATTTTGATTGCATTATGGTCTGAAAAGGATGCATTTACTATTTCTGCCTTACTGCATGTGATTTTGAGGTTTTTATGCCCTAGTATATGATCAATTTTTGTATAGGTTCCATGAACTGCTGAGAAGAAAGTATATTCCTTTCTGTCTCCATTTAGCTTTTGCCAAAGATCTATCATATCAAACTTTTCTAATATTCTATTTACCTCTTTGACTTCTTTCTTATTTATTTTGTGGTTTGATTTATCTAATTCTGAGAGTGCAAGGTTGAAATCTCCCACTATTATAGTTTTGCTATCAATTTCCTCTTGCAGCTCTCTTAATTTCTCTTTTAAGAATTTAGATGCTGCACCACTTGGTGCATATATTTTTAATATTGATACTGCTTCATTATTGATGCTGCCCTTTAGCAGGATATAATGCCCTTCAGTATCTCTTTTAATTAGATCAATTTTTGTTTTTGCTTGATCTGAGATGAGGATGGCTACTCCTGCTTTTTTGGTTTTGCCTGAAGCATAATAGATTCTGCTCCACCCTTTTACTTTTAGTTTGAATGTCTCACCCTGTTTCACGTGTGTTTCCTGTAAACAACATATAGTAGGATTCTGACTTTTAATCCAGTCTGCTAACTGCTTCCTCTTTATGAGGCAGTTTGCCCCATTCACATTTATGGTTAGAAGGACTAATTCTATATTGCTTGCCATCCTATTAACCCCTGCTTATGCTTTTCCCCTTTCCTTTCCTCTTACCCCCCTACTCAGTATTAAGCTTGTGAACACCACTTGCTTTTCACAGCCTTCCCTTTTTAGGATCCCTCCCCCACCTTAAAGATCCTCCCCTTATTTTACCCCTTTTCCTAGAAATTTCTGTATTCCCTTCCCCTTAGCTTAGTCCTTCCCTTTCACTTTTCAATGAAGCAGAAGAAGTTTCACCATAAATCGAATATGTCTATTGATACACACTATGTTCATCTCCCTCCTTTCTTTCTTTCAGATATAATAGGTTACCTTTGCCTCTTCATGAGATGTAGTACCACCACTTTACACTTTTTTATGATATAATTTCCTTTCCACTTTCTTTCTTTCTTTCTTTCTTTCTCTCTCTCTCTCTCTCTCTCTCTCTCTCTCTCTCTCTCTCTCTCTCTCTCTCTCTTTCTTTCTTTCTTTCTTTCTTTCTTTTTCTCTCTCTCTCTCTCTCTCTCTTTCTCTCTCTCTTTCTTTCTTTCTTTCTTTCTTTCTTTCTTTCTTTCTTTCTTTCTTTCTTTCTTTCTTTCTTTCTTTCTTTCTTTCTTTCTTTCTTTCTTTCTTTCTTTCTTTCTTTCCTTTCTTTCTTTCTCTTTCTTTTTTTCTTTCTTTCTTTCCTTTCTTTCTTTCTCTTTCTTTTTTTCTTTCTTTCCGCTGATTTTCTGTGATTAATACCTTCTCACCAGCTTTCCCAGAGTCTCTCAGAGCTGTGTTGAACACCCTTTGTTAACCCATTAAGTCTGATATTTCGTGAAGTTTTTCCAATTGATCTTGAACTGGAGAGTGGTTTCATTCCATCAGACTCTTTTTATAGGTTTGTTTTCATGTGGTTTTTGAGGGAATTTGTGAGAGTACAAACATGACTTTACTGCACCATCTTTACTTCACCCCCTCTGTTTCCATTCTAATTCTTACCAAAAACTAAAAAGAGCTATTATAAATATTTTAGTATAAGTAAATCATTTTGTCCTTGTACTAGTATATTTGTAATCATTTTTTGGAACCACTTTTTAAATTTCAATTCAGAACATGCTGCATTATATTTCTTCCACTAGAACATGAGTCAAAATGTAAAAAAAAAAAAAAAAAAAAAAAAAAAAAAAAAGACATAAAGATATGAAGACAATATACCAATGATCTTAGAAACAAATTTGGATTGTACAAAATTATCCTTAAGAAAAAAATGAATAAATATAAATTGATAAATAATTCAATGAAATTATATTGTGTCTACTTTGTCCCAAAACTGTATAAGAATAGCTTTTTTTTTTTTTTTTTTTTCCCCTGAGGCATTGAAATTAAGTGACTTGCCCAGGGTCACACAGCTAGGAAGTGTTAAGTTCTGAGAGCAGATTTGAACTCAGGTCCTCCTGACTTCAGGGCTGGTGCATTATCCACTGTACCACTGAGCTGCCCCATATAAATTAATCTTAGGAAATTGTGTAAATTATTAAAAACAAATTTAATATCATAAGTAATGTTGTAACTAATATAGGACAGTGAAATGATTTTATTCTAATTTTTATTTTATTAATCCATGTTCTTTTTTATAGTTATTAGTGTATAAACTCCTTAAGTACAGGGTCCCACACTTCAATATCTTTATGACTTCTCTGTTATAGTACAATTCATATGGTAGGCCTTTAAAAATTGTGTAATGAATTGAGATTAATAGACACTTTAAATTTAGAGGTGTCTGTGTGGCACAGTGGTTAAAGTACTAGCCTTGTAATCGCAAGTAATAGATTCTTATATATTTTCTGTATGAACTGCCTCTAGTATATATTTTCTGTATAATTGTAATCAAATCACTTATACATTCTGTACTAGAAATAATTCACTAAAACTAGAAATTATAGTAAATTGTAATTCTTGATTTATTAAAAGTGTCTTTATTAGAGAATTATCATCTTGATCAAATGATACCTATGGACCTACGTAGATAAAAATAATACCTAACATTTATTTAGTGCCTGCTACTTGTCAGGCACCGTGTTAGACAGATAGGCAGAAATCAGTAGATAGATGGATAAAGAGACAAATATATGATAGATTGGCTGATAGGTGATAGAAAGATCTATATTTTTACTCACCTATCTGATACTGTTTCTTCCTCTATCATCTCAATCATCTGAATCTCTGTCACTACATCTACATCAAATAAGTCTAATATTAACTTTGAATGGAAGTCAGCAAAGATCCATTCCATTATATAGTGGTAAAAAAATAAGTTGCATAAACACTTTCTATCCCTTTTATTCAGTTTTTATTCATTAATAGATTTATTCACTAACTTAATTTATTAGCTTATTAGCTTATTTACTATGTGTCAATCACTGTGGTAAGCTTCTTGGATACAAGTACCACAAGCAACTAGTGAGATATTTGATCTCTTATATATGCTACACATTATAGTGTGAATGGTCACATAAGTAGAGAGAACACAACCCCTATTTCCATGCCACTTGCATGGACTTGAACTTTTATGTGCATTATACTGAGTTATATACTAAAAGGACTAATCAGAAACAACCTGAGGAATGTTGAACACATCTTTTAGAAGTTCATTCTCATAATACATTGACCCTCTCATGCTTTTTCAAAATATAGAGATTTCCCTGTATTCTAAAAGTAAAGGCTAGGAGAGGACTACAATGCTGGAAAGACTTCAAAGATGGGACTGATGACAGACAATATGTCATCTGGGAACTGGCCTAGTTAAATGACAGAGAGGCTGTCTTATATGTGATGACTTTTTTATCCCCACCACAACAGTTCACTGGGACAACATAAAATAATTATAAAAGGGATTGTGATCTTTTCTGGCAGAGGTACACAGATAGATTCAACTACAGATAATTAACACATATTTTAGAATTTCTACTGGAGTCTCTGCATGTTTGAGATTTTTTTCCCCCCCTGAGACAGAGAGCATTTGGTCTGGAGTTAGGAAGATTTGTATTCTAATTAAGCTTCACTCATGTATTATCTATGTGACTCTGATCAAGTCACTTAAAGGTTTATTTGTCACAGTTTCTTTATGTATAAAATGAGGAACTTACTTTAAAAGGCTTCTGTGAGGATCAAATGATTTAATATTTTCAAGTAATTAGCACACTGCCTGAACAAATGTTTGTTCCTTTCCTCTCTTTAGTTTCCTAAAGAATATTTGTAATTAAAGTTTATATTCTTTTAATAATAATCCTGATTTTATCATGATTGTCCATTCCAATGATCCTTTTATTTTTCCTTTTATTTTTCAAATTTTGATTTCAATCAGGGGAGACATGACCTCTCATGAAAACAAAGACAAATTGGTAGGGAAACCAGCTCTCATTCTGTAGAAAAATGTCATACCTTTCTAAATGAAACAAAATTTTGAAAAGTAAATTTTGTCTACCCTGCCAAAAAAAGATAATTTGAGCAATCTGTCTATGTTATGTTTGGGAGCTCACCTTTTCAGAGTTTTAGACAAATATCTAAAATTACAAATTACAGAAAAGATGTCATTGATAGAAGAAAAGTTTCCTTGTCCAGAAGTTCACAATAACAATATAATCACAGTTCCATGTCCTTTTCCTAGTTTCATGTGACAGAACTGAATCCAGAAGTTTTAGAAAGGTCTTTATTTCTTTTTCCTCTCCCAGTCAAATTGCTTTGTGCATAGACAAAGTTTAATAATTATTGTTTTATTCATATTTTCCTATTATGTTATCTCAATTTATAGAGATTATTATTTTTTTCTTTTTTTGCTATGAGACTATGAGAAGCATTAACATTTTATACCTTGTTATTCAAATACCAGGGAACTAAATTATTTCTAAGTTATTTTTACAGGAGAAGTAATTCTCCTTCATTATTAGACTAACAATATGGGGGAGGAAAAATACAACCTTTTAGCCTGAAAATTAAGTATAATGAAAATTTCCCAGATACCTATTTGGAATTACAGACTGTAGTTTGCAGATATTTAGTTCTCCATTCACTTGTAATAAAAATGAATGGCAACCTTTGACATTCTTATCATTGTAAATCAAAGGTTTTCATTTATTGCTCCTAAGAACCATGTGAAATATCTTTAGAAGAATCAAATTAAATTTGTGATTTTCAAAAATTTTCTAATTATTAATATTAAATTAGAATTATTATATGTGTGAAATGTTTATATAACTTCTTAGTTTTAAAAGTATTTTTTCTTCAAGTTATAAACTTTTTTTGGAATTCTATATCTCTTTCCTTCTTCATTCTCAATACTCCCACCATTTTAGACATGTTCCCCCAAAATAGCTCTTCTCTCTGTTAAAAGGGAGGCAGGTTCATTCTAATTCTCTGAATTTAGTCTATTATTATATGCAAAATTATCTAATTTTTGCATACATTGGTATCACAATATTCCAAAGGGTCTGCCATATAATTTATAGGGAGTGCACTCTATTAATGTGGACAGAAACCCTTGCATGCCCCACCATCACCTTTGCTAAATTTTACAAAATTACTGGTGTGCTTACCACAGTGAAATGAAAGCAAGAAAATGAAAGGGTATAAAAATTATGTTTTAACCCATTTTATAACATATTTGAAATCTGTTGCATAATCATTTCTTTAGTCTTGAAAAAAGGTATCCCTTATAATTTAATTTGTAATCATATATTCCAGTACATATTTTTATAACAGATTAGAAGGATGCAATTAAATGTGTCTAGTCAATTTTTGGAGTGTATTGATGGATTAAGGATATTTCAAAACAAACTAGGAAAGCTATCTTAACTTTCCTGTATTATAGCAGTAGAAATGTCACCTTATCTAAGAAAGGCACAAGGCAATAAATTTGTGTGCATTTTAATGCCATATTAACTTAAGTTGCTCCTCTGAGATTTCATATATATATATATATATATATATATATATATATATATATATATATATATATATATATATATATACACATATATATATATAGATGTACATATACATATACATATATATGTATATATATATATATGTATATAGCTTTTAATTTTAAAAATTATGTTAAAAACTTTAGATAACTAACAATGATGCAAATACAGACTTAATAACAATGTCATGGTTACAGTGTGCTGCTTTGAAATATGAAGGTGCTTGGTTCAAATCATTTGTTTTCCTTCTCTAACAATCTATATGAACTTGATTTTTTTTTCTATTTTTATCATTCTTAGAATATTCAACTCTAAAATCGGCATAACAATAGCATTCTCACAAGTTTGTTTTAAAGGACAAATGAAATAAGTGCCTAGCACAGTACTTAGTATACAATTGTTGATTGCAAGATGCTTGTTGCCTCTCATCTCACTACAATATGTTATCTTCAGACCAAATTGGTTAAACTCTGGTAGAAGATATAGCCATGTGCTACAACTGATATTCAGTTACAATACATTCAGGCTAGGGAGAGTGGCACAAACCTATACTTACCACTCCCAGGGAGGCTGAGTCTGGTGAATCATTTGAGCTTAGGAGTTCAGAGCTTCTGTGTTGTTCATAAAAAATCCAACACCAATGAGGTGAATTCCCAGGAGTGAGGGGCTAGTAAGATCTCTAAAGTGAGAGAACAGGAGGCATTTATTGAGATTAGAGATGGAACAGATCAAAGTTTCAGTGTGTTAATCAGTGTAGGGATGGGACTGTGAGCAGCAACTGATCTTCCAAGCTGGCCTGAGTGAGTCAGAGAAACTTAGTCCAAAAAAAAAAAAAAAAAAGAATATAAATGAATGAATAAATATATAAATAAGTAAATGAATAAATAACAGAACAGGATGAAGAAATGGAGAGGAGGAAGGACAGAAGGGAGGAAGGGAAGGAGGAAAGAATGGAAGGAAGGAAGGTAAGAAGGAAGGAAGGGAGACAAGAAA
This sequence comes from Sminthopsis crassicaudata, assembly GCF_048593235.1. Taxonomy (NCBI): domain Eukaryota; kingdom Metazoa; phylum Chordata; class Mammalia; order Dasyuromorphia; family Dasyuridae; genus Sminthopsis; species Sminthopsis crassicaudata. Next base: position 248,345,653 of record NC_133620.1, on the reverse strand, counting down.
AAAGGAAGAAAGGGAGGAAGGAAGGAAAAAAGAGAGAAAGGAATAATGGAAGGAAGGAAGGAAGAAAGGAAGGAAAGAAGGAAAGAGGGAAAGAGGGAGGAAGGAAAAAAAGAAAAAGAGAGGGAAGGAGGAAAGGAAGATAGGAAAGATGTCAAATAAAAAAAAAAAGTCTAATTCTGAATAACTATGCTATGATTCAAAAACATTAATCCTTTTTACTAAGATTGGATGAAATTAGCTCTCCTCATTAGATTATGAACTTTTCAAGAACAAATATTGTGTTTTGCCTCTCCTTGCATTTTAGCACAGTGTCTGACACATAGTAAATGCTTGGTAAATGTTAATTTAATAATGTTTTGCAGAACTCCTACTTCTAAACATTATGTTATTTTAGGGTAGAACACACAATATACTAGAAGAGACAACTATTACTAAGATGCTTTTCTCCTCTGGTTCTTCTATATAGTCTATTAAGTTGAGCAAAGGTAGGAATGCAATAACCATGGGCTAATTATCGATGCTGAAAGAAATTCCTGTAGTATACTAGGTAGGGAAACCCATATATAAGGAAGGTCAGGAGTCCCATGAAGGACTAGAGTGAGGAAGTGTCTAAATGAAAGTGAAATGGTAATAGAAGATTATAACTCACATCAGATATAATAGTGTGAGTGCTCAGCATGACAAAGGCCTGGCCATTATCATAAATCTTTCTTCAACAACTATTTCAATTCAATCTAATCTAATGGGAATATATCTCTGGTTACAATGTAGAAACAAATGGAAAAATAACATTTCCTTTGTGGTCAACTTTTATTTACAAGATCTGTTTGAAATATTTAAGCTTTAGTAATGATTAAGTAAGAATGAACTCTGTAATGTTTAAGCAGCTGCTCTGATGGGTGGAGATGCATCTTATGCTGTGCTGCCAATGGGGAATTTAGATATTAGCATAATATCACTATAGTCTTAGGTTTTCTATCCTAAAGGCTAGGATAGGAATTTTTTTTTTTTTTTTTTCCCTGAGGCTGGGGTTAAGTGACTTGGCCAGGGTCACACAGCTAGGAAGTGTTAAGTGTCTGAGGCCACATTTGAACTCGGGTCCTCCTGAATTGGAGGCTGGTGCTCTATCCACTGTGCCACCTAGCTGCCGCCTAGCTGCTGCCTAGCTGCCCTCTAGGATAGGAAATTAAAAGAAAAAAGGTACCTTTTTTTTTTTTTGGTAAAAAGTTATATCAGAAGAGAATGAGTGAGGTGACATTACCAAATAGACACAAAAGATAAAGCACAAAACATCTATTAAGCATATATATATATATATATATATATATATATATATATATATATATATATATATATGTGCCAAGCATGGTGCTAAATACATTACAAAAATTCTGTGAGTCAGGCGCTTTTATGATCCTCATATTACAGTTTAGGAAACTGATGCAGACAAATGTTAAGTGATTTTCTCAGTTAAAATTTGCTTATGAAGGCTTCATTTGAGCTTGCCTTTCTGAATAAAGGCCCTGGAAATGTGCCTAGATGTTTCAAAGTAAGAAAGGCTAGAACAGTATATAGAGAGTTGTACTGGAGAGTACTATCAATTCTTTACAAATTGCTGGGGATTGACAAAAGGCCTCCTTTTGTCTCACTCTCTGTCTCTAGAGATATGAGAGAAGCTGCAAGAATTTGGAAAACTAAAAGCTTTTACCTGTATATATAATCTAGACATACCTCTGCCTCTAAAATCTTTCTTCAAGTGGAAGCTTGGCTTGAGGAAACTCCCTTAGTCCAAATCCTTCCAGAGACAAAGGACCTTCTTTTCAAGGCATTTCTAATCTTTTTTCTCTCACCAGAAAGTCCTGTGTTCAGGCAGGAACTCCCAAGACAGGAGAGAAAATGTCTATTTAATACAGCCCCCAGACCAAGGAGAAACATGCCATTCTGGGGACCCCATCCTTCTTGGGGGTCCCAACCCAGCACTCTTTTTGATCTGTTCTGGGGAGATAACCTGAGAAACTTAAGAGAATCTGTGTTGGGCCCTTCTCCCATTCCACTGTTAAATACAAAGGAGTCTGTAATGGTCAGGATGTAGCCATAAGGAGAAAGGTCACTGAATTAGGGTGAACTTGGAGATATGTCTCTACGGGGCTGCTACTCCCTGGACAGCACTGAACGGTCTCCCCTTCAGATTTTGCT